>NC_058132.1:646474450-646535411 GCF_016433145.1 Gracilinanus agilis | reverse complement strand
CCCTTATAGTGTGTAAATGCCCAAACCCTGCCTATCTTCAAGTCTGAACCCTATAGTAGAGCCCCTTTGCTCATGTGATTTTGTTTTTTTGTTCTTTTGAAGCTTTTATATTGGTTGGTGGTGAAGAGAAAGGACCCCTTGCTTCTTCTCTGTGACCATTTTTTAGCTTGGAAGTCTGGAGCATGATCTTGAATTTCTTTTACTTTATATTTGAAGATCTTTCTTCAGGTTATTTATTGAATTATTTGTTTTTCAGTAGAATCATTAGACTTAAACACTATGTTCCTCGGAGTCTGCAGTTATATATATATATATATACACACACACATATGCATATATGTGTGTATATGTGTGTGTATATATGTGTGTGTGTGTATATATATACATATATATATATATATATATACATATATACAGAACCCTAGAGATGGATGATCTGAATATTCTTTTGATAGACATTACTATGGGCTAGGGACTCTACTGAATGCTGGAGATGAAAGGAAAAGAAAAGACACACAAACAAAAAAAAAGTTCCTGCCCTCAAGGATTTCTAAATCTAATGGAGTAGTTAATATGTAAATGACTATGTACAAATGAGATATATATATAAGATAAATTGGAGGTAATCTCTGAGGAAAAGTACTAAGATTAATGGGAATTGGAAAAAGGCTTCCTGCCCAGGGATTATATCTGAGCATTGAAGGAAGCCAGGGAAATTAGGAGGCAGAGATAAGAAGAAAGAGCATTCCAGGCACTGGGAAGAGTCAAAAAAATAGTCAAGTTCAGAGATATGGTATCTTGAAGAAGAAATGGTAAGGAGATCATCAAATTGCAGACCAAGTGCAGGGAAATAATGGATATGAAGCCTAGATAGACTGGGGGACAACTATTAGATTAAAAGAGTACAGATTTCACCTGGGAGGAGCCTTAGAAGTTTTAAGATTTCTTCAAGTGTTTGTAGAATTGTCTTGAAAACAGGAGCCTACGTTCATTCTTGTTGGAACAAGATGTCTAGATTAGAAATTAAAGGTTAGTTTTCAAGAGAGAAATTTAAGCTTAATATAATGTTAATAGGTAGAACAGTCCCAGAGTAGGATGGGCTACCCCAACTAAATAAAATTCAAGAAGTACTTATTAAGAAGAGATTGAGTATCCTGAAAAAGAAACAGTAAGGAGGTCAGTGTCACCAAATTGCAGAGAATATGGAGGAAAATAATATATCTGAACAGTGTATGAGGTGACATACTTTGTGTTCAAGTAGATGGAGAGCTGGTCTCCATCTTAGAAACTATTGGATTAAAGTTGATTCAAGTTCTGTCCTTTTCTATTTCTTGGTTGGGTAGCCTTTTGAAATTCAAAATCAACACAGACCAAAACAAATTAACTATCTTGTCCAATAGATTTGTTCTCCCTAGAGCTTGAGGTATCCTAGGATGTCCAGGAATGTATCTCAATGAATACATCTCAGATTCCATCATGATTGTTGTAATCTTTTTCAGTCATGTCTAACTCTTTGTGAACCCATTTGGGGTGTTCTTGGCAAAGATAGTGGAGTGATTTTCCATTTACTTCTCCAGTTCATAGATGAGAAAACATGAAGACAGTTTTGAACTCAAAGAAGAATCTTCATGATTCCAGCCTATCCACTGTGCCAACTAGCTGCGCCCTCATGAAAGGAACATACTTAGTGTGTTCTCTGACTCTCCTAGTCCTAAAATGTCCTTCCACTCACACTTAAGTGGCTTTCTGGTCACTCTACTGAGATATCTGACCATCCCTAGGACCCAAATATGTGTTTAGCAAGTATTTAGTGCTTAGTAAGTGTTTACTGTTTAATTGATTGATGATCTAGCTTTATTGAATTTGCTAAGGGGTTAAGATTTCTTTGAAATTTCAGGGTTTTTCCCTTTCTCATCTATTGGAGGGACACTTCAGGTTGTGCCACCAGACTTTTGAATGGTGAAATCATCTTTTCCCACATTCCCCATGTCAGTCATCAGAGGGGATTCTCACATCTGCCTCAGTACTGTCCTTGTTTTTGCTGAGGCTTCATGATGCCCTGGAAAGAGGAATGATTTGGAATCAGAGAACCTGGACTCAAATTCTGTCTCTTCCATGTGATATTGAACCTTTCCAGGCCTTACTTTCCCTTACCTACAAAATGAGGATATTGAACTAGATGGTCTCTAACACCCATTCCAGTTGTACATCAATGATAACATGATGCTATCTGCTCCTTTTTATTCTCACAGGCACTACCTTAATTGAAACACACATGACTTCTCACCTAATTTGTTTCTCTATTGGTCTCCCTATTTCTGTCCCAAATTATCACATTATACACTGATGCCAATATCTTACAGAAGCAAAGCTCTGACCACAGACACACTCATATATTTATATATATATATATCTCCACACAAAAATATAAATGTCTTTCTATTGTCTGAACAAGAAGGTGAAAACTTCCCATTTTGGCATCCAAAACTATCTTTTCAGCTTATAATTTCCATAACTCCTTAATATAACCCAAACTCCAGCCAAATTGACCAATTCTTCATTCCCTAAGTGCACCCTGTACTTTCCCATCAAAGTACAAAGGTGAATGTTTACCCCATCCAAATTAATCACAGAACCTTCAGACATCTTAACTGAATGAAATAAATCAAATTTAAACTATAAATGAATGAGTCTTTAATAAATTTGAAAGAATCATTGGGGCTTGTGGTCATTGGATGGAAGCCAATGACACCATATAGGAAATATCTTGTGATTGGTTGACAAAAATTAGTCATCCCTCAGGAACTATGGAAACAATAACCCCAAGCCAGAGATGCTAAGAGAAGTTGTCTTTAAATCTAGAAGTGAAGGATTCCTGAGAGAAATTCCCTTTTCTGGTGAGGGAAGTAGTGATGAGGAGGTTTACCTTTCTCCCTTCCTGCACTAAGTGATGACCTTAAGAAATTTAGAGCCACCTTCATAATTCTTTTTTAGCCCCAGGGGCACCACAGTTATATTTTTGTTAACCTTTTTTTAAAAAAAATGTTTTGATATTCTGAACATGACAAATTAAAAAATGCAAATATTTCTGTAGACTCAAGAACTATAAGAGAGGATTATACACATGACTACAATTTTCCATAAGGCAGTACTAGTTTTTTTAAGTGAATAATAAATTCAGCACATTAGTTCTGAAGGTGTCCCTCTAAAAGAATATTTCCTTCTGAACCTCCTTCTGTTCTGTTTTGAGCACTTGAAAAATACTCCCTTGAAAACTTTACCATTCTATTTTCCTTCTCATATCATCTAAGCCTTACACCCTTCCCCCTTTGAAAAATTCTTGGTAATTGTTAAACAGAGTTAAACCATAACAACCATATTTTGGTTCAATAATATATAGCTAATTCTTCATCTCTAGGTTGTGACCCCTCTATCAAGCTTTAGGAAGCATGACGTTTATAGATAATGGACTGGGGATGCTGGTATACACTGGTGCTGTATTGCTGTTGCTATCCCTCTCCTTCCCACCCTGGAAAGGACCAAAGGAAATATTTTAGAAGGGTATGCTAGCATCCTGGGTTCACACTCCAGTCATACCTGTGTCCAACAGGATCTTAGGATTGAAGGACCATTTAACCAAACCACCATATTTTATATGAGAACACTGAAGCCTGAAGTAGGGAAATAGTTTTCCCAGAGTTAAACCATTTGGAAGACTTAGAGTGGTCTTTCTAACCAAATTTCTGTGACTTTTCACCCAGTGCCCTTGTCTCCCATTATATCAAGTTGCCTATTGACAAATACTGCTAGACAGGCCAGGTTGAAGCTGCCTAATGTATTAAAGACAGATTGTTGTTTGGGGGAGATGAAGCTTGGATAAAACATGCCACCTAAAGGTAATTACAAAAAAAATGAACACTTAGCCAGTTAACTAGGGTAAAAGACAAAGAATAGTTTGGATGAATTGCTCATTGATGTCGCTTTCTTAAGCATGTTCTCTCTAATCAGAAAATTATTTAGTAATGATGAAGGGATTGTAATTGTAATCATTAATTATCTCAGTGCAACAATTTCTGATAAGAGCGAGGCATGAGTGCTATTGTTAGCATGGGACCTCAAATCATAAAATGTGGAGATTATGTTAACCATTTGATGTGAGGTCTGAAGGCGGGTGGTGCAGTTATCTTTCTAGTTTCATCATCACTTGCCTTGCATCAGCAAGATGCTGTCACACTGAATGTGTGATACTTTAGGATGACCAAGAGCAAAACTGGAGAAATGTGTACGTTCTTCCAGTCTATTTTCCAGCCCTTTTGCAATCTGAATTTAGGTTGAAATCAATATTAGGATCCCCCTTTCATTTTACTTGTTGCCAAAACATTGGATATTGATGTAAACTTTAAAGGTTGAGTTTTGCTACTGCATCTTTTCTTGGATTTTGTTTCCAATGACTATCTTGATGTCCCAACTATTACTCTTCTTAAGAATTTGATATCTGAAAGGCAATGCTGGGTGTCAGGGAAGCATAAGGAAAAAACAAACAATCACATAGTATTTGTCCCCAAGAAGCTTAGAGTCTGAACTACTGTATGTACAAATCATTATGATATAAAATAGGGTGTGATAGAGAAGGAGAGAAACAAAAAAAAGTGCCTCAGAAGAGAAATAAAAGCTGATACACAGATAGATAAATAAAAATATGCATATGGCTATAGACAGATAGATGCTATATAAATTATATGCAATAGATAATACTTTTTAAACACTTTCCAAATTTAAAGTAAATATGTATGTGAATTTCTATCATCCATCCATCCATCTATCTATCTATCTATCTATCTATCTATCTATCTATCTATCTATCTATCTATCTATCTATCTATCCAGAGGCAGCTATGAGACACAAATGATAGAGTGCCTGGCCTGGAGTTAGGAAGACTCATCTTTTTAAGTTCAAATCTAGATTCAAGTACTCTTACCAGCTGTCTGACCATGGGCAGATCACTTAACCCTGTTTGCCTCAGTATACTTATCTCTAAAATGAATAGAAGGGAATGACAAACCACTGTAGAGTCTTTGCCAAGAAAACTTCAAATGAGATGATGGAAAGTTGGACATGACTGAAATTACTGAACAAGAGATAATAGGAACTGAATTCCTTTTAAGGAAAGCTTGGTAGATCCACAGATTTAAAGAATTAAATTCAAAGAATCCCAGAATCATCAGAATTAAGAGTTCACATGGACCTCTAATGTCATCTAGTTTAACCCATCTATAAAATAATCTCCACTATACCATCCCAAACTAGTGATTATCCCATCTCTGCTTGAAGAATTCCAAGAAAGAGGAACTCATTCACCACGTGTTAAGAAAGTACATCCCACTTTGGGATAATTCTGATTGTTAAAAATCTTCTCGTTTTTTTTTTTCCTGAAATTGCTCTTGGTTCTACCACCTGAGGCCAAGCAGAACAAGACAAATACCTCCACCAAACAACAGATCAGCTATTACACTGTATTCTTTTCCAGGCTAAACATTCAAGTTCTTTCCTAGCATGCTCATATGTCCTAGAATTAAGGACTCTGACCATCATTCTTGATCACAAAAGATCACAGACCCCAGACCTGAATGTGACACTGAGTAAGGTCTGGAAAGGGCAGAATACAATGTCGGTTTTTTAGTTTTTCTGCTGATCAAGACTACATAGATATTTGAGGCCACCACATCACACTAACCAAATCGGGTCTATTTTTTTTACAACTGCTATTTATTCCTTCAGCAAATTATATTTGTAAATATGATTTTACTATTATTTTGTTTTGTATTGAAAACTTTTCATTTATCCCCATTTAACTTCAACGTATTTGATTCAGCCTAATGTTATAGCTAATTACCTTATCTCTTAGTTTTACCACTCAGCTTTGAATAATTTGAAACCTGAATAATTACTTCATCTATGCCTTTATCCAAGTCATTGAGAAAAATTGTAAACTGCACTAGGACAAGTACACATCCCTGTGACCCTCCTAACTCATAGAAACTGAATCATTAATACTTGGTCTTAAATAAAGGAAAAGGGCCTACCTGAATAACAACAAGAACATTTGGCAGCTCTATTTGTGGTGGCAAAATCTTGGAAACTGAGGTGCTGTCCATCACTTCAGGAATAGATGAACAAGTGCTATATAATTGTAATGGAATACTATTGTGCAATAAGAAATGATGAACAGGATGGGTTCAGAAAAGATTTATATGAACTTATGTAAAGTGTCATGAGAAGAACCAGGAGAATAATGTAGATTGTAATAAATATTATACTATGGTCAACTAAACTATTATTAACAAAGTCATTTCTCAAGATATTTACAAGGGACTCATGACAAAATATGCTATTCACAGCCAAAGAATGTTCTTTTACAGTCCAGTTTCAGATCAGAGCATGCCATTTTCCACTTCATTTCATTCATGATTTTTAAAAATTATATGTGTGATAAATGTCTTCTTTAATGGCACGAGCAATATGGAAATGTGTATTGTATGAAAGCACTGGTATAACCTATATCAGACTATTTACTACCTTGGGGTTGGGAATAAGGGAAGGGGAGGGAATCTAAACCCTAAAATGTCATAAAACAATTGTCAAAATTGCTTCTACATATAGCTGAAAAAATATACATGAATTAGTTTTGGAGTCAAGTGATTTCACCAATTCTGTATCATCTCATTATACTTTCATCCTATCTACATCTCTCCATTTTCTTCACAAATGATCCTTTATTAGAAGATTTGCTAAATTCAAGGCTATCTCTCTTCCTAGTATTCTAATCATGTACTAATTTTAGCAATTTTGTTAAGAAAGTAAATGAGGTTCATTCTAGACGAAATTGGTATTATGACTAGTAACCACTGTTTCCTTTTCTAGGTTCTTGCCTACCATCTCTCTAATGTTATGCTATTTCCTCCCCAGGAATCCCCATCAAACTTCATGAATTGCAGTTTCCTACTTCTTTTTCCAAAGAATAATTCAGTTAAATTTTCCATGACCTGTAACTCTAAATGGAAAAGACATTAAGTCTTAGGTGATTGTGGATAGAGTATGAACTCATATTATGGACATGGTTATTCCAAAAGCAACAGGAATATTAGAGTGTATAGAGAGCATCAATTAAACCCAAAGAGAATCTTAAAGGTCATTTAGTGAAATTCCTTAATTTTATAGATGAACAGCCTTAGAGAGGGGAAACATCCTCTTCAGGGTCATGTAAATACTAAGTGGGAGAGTTAGAATTCATAACAGATTTGCTTACCTCTAATAGAAGTGTAGTTTTAAAAAAAATCATGAGTAGTCTCACTCTGCTCTATATCCTACTATCTTCACAAGCCATTCATTGATCCCCAAAGATTTTAGTTACTCTCTTTTGAAATTACCTCACATTTATTCTATATGTACCACTTTGTGTCTATGTTTTCTCTCCTAATAGAATGTAAACGCCTTAAGGGAAGAAAAAGTTTCATTTTTCTCTTCTTGTGCCCAGTGTCTCATGTCTTAATTAACCACGATTTAATTAATGACTATTCATTGGTGGTGGTACTGTACATACTATATCTGAATTTTTTTGTTTAATAAGTTTTTCTTTTATTTGTTATTTACATACCCAGTATTTCCCCCCTCCTCCAGAGAGCCATTGCACATAACTAATAATATTTATAAAGACAAAAAAATAAGAAAGAGGGAAAAACATGACAACCAATTCATGCATTGAAAAAGCCCCTAACCATATATGATGTAAAACAACTTTGTATTTCCCAGTTCCATGAAGGGTTGGGTTGGGAATTTGATCTCAAGTCTATTCATTTGAATCCTGATTAAATTTATAAGTTTCTAACATTCACTTTTGATTTTTTTTTTTTTGCCCTTTGGTATGTGGTCATCTTTCCATTTACATTGTAATCATGAAGTATGTTATTTTCATAACTGTGCTTCCTTAATTCTGCATCAGTTCATGCAGAAATTCCCATGCTTCTCTGTATTCAACAGATAATTTCTTCTAGCATAGTAGTAGTCCATTCCATTTATGTACTACAGTCTTTTTAGCCATCCTCCAATCAATGGACATCTACTTTGTTTCTATTCCTTTCTATTTCAAAAAATGCTGATTTAATGTTTTGGCATGTAAGCAGAATTTTATTTTAATGATGGCTTGCTTGAGATATTAGCCAAGTAATGGAGTCTCTAGTTTGAATGGTATGGAAATTTAAATAAGTCCATTTTCATAATTACAAATTGCCTTCCAAAATGGCTGTACTATTTCACAGCTCTACAACAATGTACCTGTTGACTATCCCATTCCCCTCCTACGTTGTCTCTTACCATCTAGCATATTTTTTGACAGTTTGCAGTGTATGACAAGAAGTCCTGGGGTGGTTTGGATTTGGATTTTTCTTATTTGTAATCATTTGAAGCATTCTTTCATGGGGTTATCAATATTCTCCTGTATCTGAATGATTATAATCTATTCTGGGTGATGCATTTTAAGCTAGAATTCCAAGAAACTGACACATAACCAGAAGATGACAATTAAGATAGCGGAGGTGGGGGGCAGCTGGGTAGTTCAATGGATTGAGAACCAGGCCTAGAGATGGGAGGTCCTGGGTTCAAATCTGACCTCAGACACTTCCCAGCTGTGTGACCCTGGGCAAGTCACTAACCCCCATTGCCTACCCTTACCACTCTTCTGCCTTGGAGCCAATCCATAGTATTGACTCCAAGACGGAAGGTGAGGGTTAAAAAAATAAGATAGGGCTAGGATCATGGAAATGAATCAAATTGCATGCATAACCTTTATATCACTTATTATAAATGATTTAATAACCCTTAGGTACATAACTTATTATGATTTTAGAAATAGTTATAGCTAGTTAGTAAATTAACTGTATATAAGATAACCATTATACTAATCTAATATTAACCATAGCAGGTTATAGATATAGTAGATATAATGTGGGGTATTAGAATGTTATAGTTACCAATAAAATTAAGAGCTTCTGTTATCAATTTTCTAATGTTAAGCGCACAGCTTGACTGATTTCTAATTCCTGATAAAGATAAGAGAAACAATCATTGACTTAATTATAGAAATTAGAAATGTATTTCAAAGAGAAGATGGTATTCATTTTTGTGAAGGATTTATATTCATTATAGGTTCTTCAGAGTTAAATAGCCCAGGTAGACACCTTTGTTTTATCTTTAAGTTTCCTCCCAGACTCAGTATGATGGGTTAAGTCTGATTGTCAGTCTATAGTTTGTAGTATCACTTTTTGTACACAATTTGTAGATGGCTGGACATTTTATCCTGATCCTGATTATATTCATTCTACATTTATTATTATTGTTACTGTCACACTTCCAAGATAAATGGTGCTTATGACTTACCTTAAATCCTATAGTTGAGAGGTTTTGACATTTTAAAAAAGGCCCTGATCTTGCTAAATCCTTCTATCCAAATAAGACATCTTAATGGATGCTAAATCAGCAGAAGAACAAGAGCAAATGAGGGTTACATTTCTTGAACCTTTTATTGGAGTTTATTAACTCTCTTAGCAAATATTTCTTTAACTTTAGTAACACATTCTGAACATTTGGTTTTGTTAATCACTTATGTTAATTAACTGTCAAAAGCCTATAAAGCAAACTGTGAACATCTAGATCAGGTCTTTTATTACAGGCTGGCTGTGATGAGACCTCAAAAAAAAAATATATATATATATATGCATGTATATGTGTATGTATGTGTATGTATTTTTTTTCACACAACCAAATAAAGTTGGATGTTCACCTCAGAATTTTGGCCCAGATTTCTTTATTTGTTTACACATATAAATAGAATAATACTGGATGCAACTAAGTATGCTTAGTTTTTAAAAGACAATACGGGTGTGGGAATGGGCATAATAACTCTCCTCAAGATTTTGAAGGACATTTTTGGAAGAATGTTGAAAAATTGGAGGCTGGCTAAGGATGGGGAAGGAGGATCATGTGCGAACTTAAAATCTTTTACACATATTGGTTGAAAGGACTGAGAATGTTCATCCTAAATAGATAAGCCTTAGGGAGTGACATGCTTGTTGCCTTAAATTATTTGAAAATCTGTTATGTGGATGCCTTTTTTTTCAATTTGTTCTCAGGAGGCAGAACATGGAGCAAATGGGGAAAATGAACCAGAGACAGATTTTATCTTGATGTTAGGAAATCATTTCTAACACAACCCTATCAAAAAGTAAAGTAGTCTGTGTAGTACTTAGTAAATTCAATATCACAGAGATGTTCAAATGAAGACTGTGTAGGCACTTGTCAAATATACTGAAGATGGTATCCTTTACAATAGTAAAGGATAGACCAAAATGCTAATTCTCCTTGAACATCCCAATGTGATGACTTGCTAATCCCTTTCCAGGGGAGCAGCTAATCCACCTTTGATACCTACTTTTCACCCCATTCTCAAAGACCAGTAAAATGATCTCAGAATATGGGTTAAACCAGTTGAAGGTAAATGACCAGTCCTCAGACCTATCAGTGAGTTAGGTAGGTGTATAGCCCAAGAATGTGAAGACTTCCCCTGGCAGAATGGGCAGATAAGAACAATTTATTCCAACAGCCATGGAGGTGACTGGAGCAGGCACTGTGGGAAAGAGCTTGATCACATGTTGAAGATAGCAAAGTCATCCTTTGTGTCCTCGGCCACTTTGAGTCATCCTAACTTTTGTCTTGCCACTGGACTTAGATCACTCTGAAAGAGAGAATGAGATGGACAACTTTGTGCAACTCTGCCTCACTTGCATTGAATTCAAGTGAGAGTCAATACATCACTCCATGATGTCAGTGGCCCTCTTTGAAAACGAAGGGTGAACAACCAAAGATCTCATGGTTTTCTGATTCCCAATTACAGGAGGAAAGTAAGATATTATTTGGTCTAGTTCCATATGAGGAAAATATATGTGGGAGAGTGGAAGTTACAGGGAAGGCTACTTCAGGAATATTTAATTATGTAAATAATAGAATAGAGAATGTTTAGCTTTTAGAACTAGCTTTAAATATCATTTCCTTTTGAGTTAGTGAGGCTCCTGTCACTAGAATACAGAAGAAAAGACAGGAAAGTAGAAAGAGTACTGTCACAGGAATAAGACTTGAGTTCAAGGTTTACCTCTAACACAGACTAACCGTATGGCCTTTGGCAAGTCACATAAACTAGTTCTACCTACAGGAAATTTCCTAATACCAGAAGTTGCAAATAAGTTGCCCGTCTACATCAGAGGTTGGATCTCCCCAAATGATAGAATCATAGGTCCTTACCAAAGTTTCTGTTGATATCCATCTCTTTATATCTAGAGCTCACCATATTTGTCTACATTTTTCTCTGTCTAAACATATATAGGCATCTCTATCTCTTTGTCCTTTTAGAAATAAATCCTCCTTTGTTTTGTTTTTCTTTTCTGACTACTTCACTGGTCTAAACTCTCAGCAGTCCAAAAGATGAATTGAAAAGCTTTCATCATTGAGAGGCAGCACTTTAAGTACAGTGACCTTACAGGCTATAACTGAGAACAGGAGGAATATTAATTTTGGCTTCTAAAGAGGCAGCTTTTCATAACTTTATTGGAAAGACATCTTGTTCTTTGCTGGATGAATTGTGTGTCTGAGCTGAAGAACCCTCAGTAGGATCCTGAGGGCTTTCAGGGATGTCATCGGCAAGGTTGACTCAGACTCCCAAAAAAGAGCCTTTAAAACTCAGGGTCCTAATGGGCTCTGAATTATCAGCACAATGGGAGCCTTTCATCAGCAAGACTTCACCTTTCCCAGTCTAGATATGGCTACAGAAGAGGAGAGACAGGTGAAACCCTCCTCCTCCAGTGGGAGACTGATTCTCTAGATCTGATTTTTTTTTCTCCAGAACATTGGGTCTTTGACAAATGAAAGCCATCTTGCCAAGTATGACTGCTAAATTCTCCAAAGTCATTGTTTCGAAAAAGGAACAATATGTATGCTCCAGGATTAACTTATAGTTCTTTAACAAAAATTTTCTTCCATCATTTGGTATTTCTAGTGCCATAAGTGAAATGTCTAATTTCTTAATTAGAATCAGACAGTAAAGTTAACATGGTGGGAGCAGCAAGTTTGTCTTGGCGTATCCTTACCTATCCTTTCTGTCTGTTAAAATGATGATAAAACCATTCCTTTGTTCCTTGGAGGATCCTGCCATATACTATAGTCTGTCTCTGAAAGAAAGAAAAAGATACTTAAAAAGTCATATTGATGGCTTACTATTACCAAAAATTCAAAGAAAAACAGAGACAAGAACCAAACCTGATCTTTCCCCATGGTCGTTCAACCCAATTCCATACCTCAATGGTGCCCTCCCTTCAAACAAGGGCAATCTAGTAGGACAAACCAACACATTGTTTATGACTGACAATGTATACTTGATTCTGCCCCCATGTCCCACCACCTCACTGCCAAGAGGAAGGAGGTATATTTTACATCTGTTCTCTAGGCAGGGTATTAAGCAGATTTCTAAACATCTTTTATTATCGTTTTCCAAACATTAATTCTGCAAAATGTTCTCTTCCTGAACCATTTTATGCAGATCTTCCTTAGTTTGTCTGGATTCTTTGTATTTTTCTCATTTCTGCCTCAGTCTCAGCTGAAATTCTACCTTCCACAAGATGCCATTCTTGATCCCCTTTAATGTATGGAGAAGATCACCGCCAGTGAATACTGTATTTACTTTATTTGCATATAGTTGCTTACATAGGTTCTCTACCAATAAATTGCCAGCTTTTTGAGGTCAAGGAATTAATTTTGTCTTTCCTTTTTTTTTTTTTTTAAAATTTTAAACCCTTAACTTCTGTGTATTGACTTATAGGTGGAAGATTGGTAAGGGTAGGCAATGGGGGTCAAGTGACTTGCCCAGGGTCACACAGCTGGGAAGTGTCTGAGGCCGGATTTGAACCCAGGACCTCCGTCTTTAGGTGACTCTCAATCCACTGAGCTACCCAACTGCCCCCTACTTTCTTTATATTGTCTTTCTTTATATTGTCCTATAGTTCCTGGGACATAATTAAAGCTTGATCATTTGAATATTTCCTTCAGGGCAACAATATTCTGCTACAATGGTATTCCACCATTTTTTCAGTCTACAGATGATATATGTGTATATGTAATATATACATACACACAAATATTTCTTACACATTACTACTAAACTATATATTGTGGATTGGCATAAGAAATTAATTTGAGAATTTTGGGGGGAGTCCTTTGGAAGCCTCAGGCAACATGTGAAAGCTGTCAGACAACACACACAGAGAAAGTTTAGAAACCCACAAACGAATAATATATGTATTTATAGTATATAATATATGTATCATTCACATATATATCATATATGATCATGTAATATCATGTATCATATAATTTGATATATAATATCAAAATATATCTTTGAATAACATAAATATGTATAATTTCTTTTTTAAAAGTTAAAACAAGTAAAAAAAAAGTTAAAATTTTCAAAAAGAACACAAAAGGCAAAATATTTTACACTGATTTTCCATTATTATGGGTGTATGGTGCCTTTAATTCCAAATATGTGGAAAGGATATATGCATATTCTTTTATCCTATGCGGCATCTAGGTGGAACTCCAAGAGTCAGAAAGACTCATCTTCCTGCATTCAAATCTGACCTTAGACACTTACTAGCTGTGTGACCACGTGTAAGTCACTTTAACCCTGTTTGCCTCGTTTTTGAAATGAGCTGGAGAAGGAAATGGTAAAGTACTCCAGTATCTCTGCCAAGAAAACCTCAAATGAGATCATGAAGTATCACACTTAATGGAAACATGACTGAAAGGAAAGGGATCATTGTTAAGGAGCTTTGTCTGTACCTGTAGCTGACTCTTCTAGTATAATTCTTTTTTTCTAGTATAATTCTAAATTTTAAAAATTAAATAAAATTAAAATCTCATAGGAAAGAACACTTATCCCCTAAAATCCACCTCAGATTTCTCATTGTGGTACAGAGCTTCCCTGAGTTCTTGAAGGTCCCAAAATTGGTACCTATGCTCAGACAAATCATACCAAGCAAGAAAGGCATCATAGATGCAGCCAGGGGGTGATTATATTTTTATTACACAGTTGAGTCTGGCTACATTCATCCCTATTTTAGATACAGGGTTATAGTTATTTTTTTACCAGTTTTTTACACCCCAAATATTTATTAACTATCTATCATGTCACAGGCTTTACAGAGGCAGTATGTGTGTAAATGTGTGTGTTTCTGTTTATAGTCTAAAAGTTAGTGTGTGTTTGATAGGTGGAATTTGAAAAATGAGCCTTCCTCACTCCAAGCCTAACACTTTGATAGTAATATTGATAGTAACCTTCATAGAAATGTCAAAAATTGGAAGAAAAGGAAGGGAACAGCAAATCTTTATACAGATCATTTTCTGAAGCAAATCATCATCACAGACACAGCTAGGAAGTGTAGGCAATGAAAGATGCTACTTAGTATTTATTGCTTTGTGGTAAAAACAAAATAAACTTAATATGAGAGAGTCCAGAAGACTGATTAGCCAATGAGATGGAGAAGAGATGTGTGGTGTCTGACAATGATCACATTATTGAAGCCACTGATTACTGGAGAATTGAGAAAACCTACAGACATCAAATCTCCAGCTGAGATGTTTCACAAATCTGGTTGGAAACGTTCAAAGCTCACTGTGATTCCCATGGTTGCTATTTAATATGTAGAAGACATGTTCTTCTCATACCTTGTATGTACTACTACTTGGAGCTAATGTTCATGTTAAAGATTTGGAGAAGCAAAGCTCTCCAAGTGCTAGGAACTGAGATCTAATCTATGATCAATGGAATTTTTTTCAGTGTTACTTTAATTCACAATATATGCAAGAAATGGAAAGCATTTTAGACGTGGGAATTGAGGATGGATAATGTCTATATTAGATGTGATGGGAAAAGAGAGTAATAAGATAATCCCTTTAAGTGGGGCAACTAGATAGTGTAGTAGATAGAGTACCGGATTTGGAATGAAGAAGATATGAAATCAAATCATACCTTAGATACTTATTGTCTCTATAACTCTCAGGAAGCTATTCAGATTTCTTGTGACTGTTTTTTTATCTGTAAAAAGACATAACTGGACTCAATGATTCTTAAAGTCCTTTACAGCTCTAATTCTATAAGTCTATGGTGGATGATAATTCCTTGTCTTTGTTTTCAGTGACTGAAAACTTAATATTTATTGATGTAGACAAGGAAAGATTGGTCCCCAGTTGACCAAGCTGGATTGGGTTAGATCTTTAGAATCAAATTAGATTAAAGTCTACAGATGTCTTCTTATAGACAATCAGCTCAGTCTTCTTTCTCTGATATTGACATTGATTTCCTTCATCTTACATCTCAGTTTCCTGCTTTAGTGAGGAATGAGGACTAGACTCTTGATTTTATTAGTTTAGAAAAATTCCCCAGTGAGGAAAACCTTTCTAACAACGAACATTGGCATGTTCTCTGAAACTCAGACTTAACAAAAATGCTTAAAACACTGAGAAGTTAAGTGATTTATTGAGGGGCACATTGCCATGATATTTCACAAATGAGACCTGAATCTAGGTCTTTCTACCTTTAAGGTTAGCTTTCTAGCTACTTCACCAGGCTATTTCCAATTAATTAGTCAGGCTGATTCTTTGGTATGACATGTGGCAAAAGCTGTGGAAAGAGCAGAGAGGTAGAGGATTAGTCAAACCAGACAGGGTACTCAGTATATATTTCATTACCAGTCCTGAATAATGGAAGATTTCCAATGCTTTTTGAACTTTTTTATTTCCAGTTCCCAATTCAGGGAAGTTTTGGTCATATCACAATATCTTAAGTGGAGATAACCAGAGCAACTGGCTAGTCCAAACAAAACATGAAAAAGAAATCCCTTAGGGAAGCTAGGTGGCTCAGTGAATAGAAAGCCAGATCTAGAGTTTGAAGGTCCTGAGTTCAAAAGTGGTCTTAGATACTTCCTACCTGTGTGACCTTGGGCAAGTCACTTAATTTCAGTTGCCTAGCCCATGCCACTCTTTTGTCTGGGATTCTAAATTCTAATATTGATTCTAAAAGAAAAAGTAAGAGTTTTTTTTTTGTTTTGTTTTGTTTTTTTTTTTAAGATTTCCTCTGCATCAAATTTGTTTAGAGATCTTGAACAAGAAGTAGTCCATTGTTTCTAGAGGCAGTACATTCCACTTAGGGATAGCTTTAACGATCAACAAGTTCTAACTTTCTTCTATAGCAGGCTGAGATTTGCTGCTTTGCAGTTTCCTGCCATTGATTTCCCCCTCTCCCTCTTCATATAAAATTGATTTATTTCTTCCACTTTTCTTGCCTCAGCATATCTCTTGATTCTGTCTCCTTCTTTCTACTCTACTGCTGCCATTTTAACTCAGTCTCCAAGCATCTCTTAGCCAGACTAGTCATTTTACCTTTGCTAGTATCTCTATTCTGTCATACATCAGTTAAATTATTGTGAAATAGTCCTCATTTTATCACTTGGGTACACAAAGACTTTCAGGAGTTCCTTTAATTACATGTACTTACAAGATGGAAAACATTTTTATATCCAACTTACTTCTGGAGTCCTATTTCATGCTCTTTTTGTGCTTTCTTTTTGTCATATAATGTATTAGATATTCCAATAATAAGTAAAAACAATTTTAACCATCTTTTAAAAATTATGAGTTCCAAATTTTCTATCTTCTTTCCACCCTCCCTCCTTCATTTTCTGCCACTCCTTTCCCTCTCTGAGATGGTAAGCAATGTGATATACACTTCACATGTGCAATCATATAAGATGTTTTTCTATGTTAGTCATTTTGTGGAAAAGATCTTAAGCCAAAAAAGAAAAAAAGAAGAAGAAAGAAAGGGAAATATACTGTTTTGGTCTGTGTTCAAAAGGAAAAAAAAAACATTGCATTTTTTTATCATGTCTTTGGAATTGTTTTGGATCACCATATACCAAGAATTCACAGATGTTCATCAGAAATATTGCTGCTGTTATTTACAATGTTCTTTTGGTTCTGCTCACTTCACTTTGCATCAGTTCATCTGAGTCTTTCCAGGTTTTTTATAAGATAATCCTGCTCATAATTTCTTATAACGAAATAGTATTCTATCACAATCATATACCACAACTTGTGCAGCCATTTTCCAATTGATTAACAACCTCTCAATTTCTAGTTATTCACTTCTCATTTCTTATAACTCAATAGTAGTCCATTGCAATCATATACTACAACTTAGTCAGATGTTCTCTAATTGATGGACAACCATGAAATATCCAACTCTTTCCTACCATCAAAAGAGCTGCAATAATGTACAAATAAGGCATTTTCCCTTTTGTCCCAGATACCTTGAACTAGATATTTCTTGTATTCATCTTTGTCTTGTTCTACCTCTTTGGACAGTGTCTGAGATGGACTATCTCTACACCTTTACTGATGAAATGCTTCTATTCCTCACATATCACATTCAGGGGCTACCTTCTACTTAATAACCTTCCCTGATTGCCCCTCCTTCATTTCCCTACCTCTCTAACTACTTTGTTCTTAACTTCCTTATACTGATTATTCTGTAATTATTCTTTATATGTTGGTACAAGTATGTTTATCTCTTCCAAAAGAATATGAATTCCTTGTGTACAGGGATTGTTTCATTAATTTTTTTTCATATTCCTATTGCCTATTTAGCACATAATCAGTACTTGATAAATGTTGGAAGGATTGATTGTGGAGAGGTAGTTTGGTTTGGTGGACTGTATGTTGCCCTTGAAGTCAAGAGGACCTTGATTCAAATCTTGACTCAGTTATATGACCTTTTGTAAGGCATATAATCAAACAAGAAACAGTTTGTACAGACTTACTATATTCTGGGACCTTTGTTAAGTACTGTGGCAAAGGTCAAAGTAATCCCTCTTGAGGAATTCATGGTCCTAATGAGGAGTCAACACTGACATAATTATGTACGAAGAAAGGTATGTAGCAGGTAAATTGGCGACAATATAGCAGAGAGAAGACACTAAAATTAAGGAGAATTATAAAAGGTTTCATTGAAAAGATGACATTTAGGATGCCAGAGATGTCAGAAGGTAGAGATGAAGGGACAGAAAATTTATTTCTTTATGCCTCTGTTTTGCTTCAGAGGTTGGCACTATAGACATTGACTGAAAACACAGTACGGTAAATTGAAAAGAATGTTGAAATAAGTGGGTACCAGAAGATCCGGCATTGAATTCTCTCTGTTGTACTTACTATATAAATGACCATGGACATTTTAATCCTTCTCCAGGGCCACATTCTCTAAATCTGTCAAATGAAGGAGTCAGATTTGATATCCTCTGAATTTCCTTGTGACACTTAGTAGTTGTATGACCATGGGCAAGTTACTAAACCCCATTTGCCTCAGTTTCCTCATTTGTAAAATGAGATGGAGAAGGAAATGGCAATGCTTTTTGCCAAGAAAACCTCAAAATGGGTCACAAAGAATCAGACATGAATGAAAGACAAGTAAACAACAAACCATTGTCAAAGTATTAAGAACTCAGGTAGCTGAGAGACTAATGGAGAAAGGAGATGAGTAGCAAAAATGGGGAATGGCAGATGAGCAGCACAATTATTGATGACTTTCAGAAATAGTAAAAGAATCAAAAGACACTAAGATTTCCCTCCTTTAAAAATTCCCTCCTTAAAAAATTCCCTCCTGGCCAGCACTGCCCTAGATTTATTGACTTGTCCATTAGAAAGAAAGCTCCTTGAGGGCAGGAATTCTTTTATTTCTTTGTATCTTCAGCACCTCTCATTGAGCTTTGCCCTGAGGAAGATCTGATGACTTCATTTTCATTCATTCATTCTATTCATTCATGTGTATTGGCTATATTAGCTGGAATTTTTCTTCTTAAGAGGAAAAACTTTAGTCAGATGCCTAACCATTATCTTCAAGTATCTAAAGAAGTGTTACTGGGCAATACCTCAAGACTTGTCCTGTTTGACATGGGAGGCCAAGCCTAGGAACAATGGATGCAGGTTTCCAAGAGGCAAAATTTAGGTTTGGTCCAAGGTTATTGATCTGTCAGGTTTGGCTCTTCATGACCCCATTTGTTTTTGTTTGTTTGTTTGTTTTTTGGCAAAAATACTGGAGTATTTTGCCATTTCCTTCTCCTGCTCATTTTTTCAGATGAGGAAACTGAAGTAAACAGGGTTAAGTGAATTGACCAGTCACACAGTTACTGACTGAGGACAGATCTGGCCAGATGTGTACTTAGGAAGTTGCGTCTTCCCCTGTCCCAGCCCAGTGCTCTATCTATTTCTCCAGGAGGTAAGGCTGCTTCACTATAAGGATGTTCCAAAGGGAACTAGGCTGACTCATCAGGGAGTGAAATACTTCTACCTCAGGGGCTCTAAGGTAAGGGCTTGCATGGATGCTAATTAGGAGATATCAGGAGAATCTTAGCCCAGTGCATGTTGGGCAGGCAGGCTGGCTTCTTCCTCCTCAGACACTTGGGGATGCTTCTGCAGCAGGTCTTTGGAAATCACCCACCACAAAGCACAGAGGATGGGAAGTCAGGAGAAGGCTGTCTCCTGCACCAATCAGAGGAGAGGAAATTTTTATGTAACAGATCTTGTATCCCTCCAAGGGAAGAATTCAAAGTCATCCACTGACTAGATCAAAACCAGAATTGTTTCCTTTTCTTATAATTTTACTTTCATTTTCCTACTATACTGTGTGTGTGTATGTGTGTGCGTGTGTGTGTGCGTGTGTGTGTGTGTGTGTGTGTGCGTGTGTGCATGCTGTGTAGGAGTGTATAGGCAGTCGTATCTTTATAGTAACCTAAATATTTACCTCTTTGCTGAGCATCAGGGCAGAGCCTCAGTCATTGGGAAGCAGGAGGAATGGGCAAAGAGTTTCTGCTCTCCCAGAGCCCAGCTGTTTCCTGGTGGTATGGATGCAGACTGAAATCATTTGAACCTGTGAGTTCATACTGGCAACTCTGCTGGTTTCATCTCTTTGACATGGGTCAGGGGAAAAAAGGGAGAACTTGGCTGAGGAGGAAGAATGGCCAGCTTCGGTTCGGGAACGCACAGTCCTGTCTGCTGGCAGGAATGTTGTGGGGGCTGAGCCATGAATACTTTGTCAGCTCCCCACCAAGCACCCCTTCCCCCCTCTCTTGCCAGGGCTGGCCAAGCTGCCAAGCCTGGGGAATGCAGGAAGTCCTGGGTCAGGGTGACCCAAGTGTCTGGTGCCAGATGTAATAGGCCCTGGAGTTTCTCCAGGGTCACATGGACAATGGAGCAAGAGGAGACAGAAGCTGCTCCCGTGCTAACAGGAGATTTTGGACTCAGTTGCACATCCTTGGGCTATGGGAGGGGTTGGAGGTTGGGGGTGGGGCTCTTCTGAGGGGAGCAGAATAGCTCTTGGCCTTTTGCTTGGCCTTCATCCAAACCTTCCCCCTTCAGGAATCCAGAGGCAGAACCTTCAGCATTATGGCCAAGGAGTTTGGGGGAAGGTTTTCATTTTGTTTTGTGGACTGATTTAGATAATTTTTGGCCTGAATGGGGGAGGAAGGAGATGTCTTGTTCTCAGGGATACCAGTTTTGCAGCTGGAAGCAAAAATATAGGTCTCTTGAGAAAGACTAAGGCTTGATCTAGGGCCATTGGTGGTCATCAGAGCCCCTCTTTTCACCCTCCAGTCTTCTCTCTCCTTCTCCATCACATCCCCACAAACAACCTCCCCTGCCCACAGATGCGCGTGTGCGCGCGCGCTCACACACACACACACACACACACACAGAGATTAGATCACTGATCAATACTCACCCTCACTTACCAGGGAAGGAGTTTGTTGTTTTCAGCGCAAAGGTGTCAAGGTTGGGATAAGAGTTAAAGTGGAGAGGGGCATTGTGAGGAAAGAGTGTCACAGGGAGGAAGGCTTCAGAGGACAGAGGTGGAATCAATTGCTAGCTGTTACAATGGAGAAGAATTAAGGTCAAGATCAGGAAAAACCACCCAACCATGAGAGGTGAAGTGGAATAGGTGGTCTTAGGAATAGATTTGTTTCCTGTCCTTGGGGTTCAGCAAGCAGAAGTTTGATGTTCCTTTTCTGGGAATAACAGCTCCTTGAGGGCAGGGACCATTTCTTTATTTGCTTTCTATCCTCAATGCCTGACACATAGGAGGCACATAAAAAATGATTAGGACTTGATTATTTAGGAACGCGCTGATCTACGTGTTCTGAACCTCCCCTCCAGGTCTGCGCTTCCAGGAGGAGCTGCGTTCCCATACTTGACAGTTTCTACAAGGGGAGTTGGGAGGAGTGATTCAGAAGGCGTCCATGTCATCTTTTTTCTCAACCTAAAAAAATTTCTGTAGCTCTCAATCCTGATCTCTGGCCTAGTAGTGAGGTTGTCCCGGAAAGAACTATATTTGCCCTACTGATTTATCATCCCTTCCCTGTGACTTGGCATGAGGAGCACGGAATGAGGGGATCTGCCACACTCCCTGTAAGGATGGGGACTGAAGTGGAAACAGCTGAGAAATAAGAGGCCAAGAAAAACCAAGACCCAGCTGGGAGAGGTCAGGCTAGATATGTACTCTGACCAGAGTTCTGAAAGGAGGTCAGGCCCATGACTAATGAGGCACAATAATGGGGAAGAAAGATAAAGGAAGATAACTTTGGAAGAAAGAAGGAAGGAAGGGAGGAAGGAAAGAAGGGAGGAAAGCCCAAAAGGAGTACCCACAATTTCTTGTCCATATTTGGCCTCAGGCTTGAAGTGAACCCCTTTCTATAATCTATTTCTGCCACCCATTCGAAATCTCTATCTTTTTCATTTAGTCACAGCAGGGATAACTGGGGTGTGACTGGGAATTTGGAAGAGAGGCCTGTTTGGTAAGGGAAAATAACTCCTTGACTATACCTCTGGTATGTGGTGGTTGGGACTGAGTAGTAAATAGATCCTAAAATACTCTGCAGATTTCTCACCCAGTCAGAGCTTTCCAGTGGCTGTGGTCAGTCATCCTTTCTGAAGTACTGGAGAAGGCATGGGTGGCCTTAGCAGCCAAGCATGCTTGGCTGACTAGAGCCTGCTGCTATTCTAGGGTTTAGTCTACTAGGAGTGGAAGGAATTTTAGATAGTATCTAATCAGGGACTCAGAGACCAAAAGAGGGGCAGAACCCCAGAGGCCATCTAGTCAAACACCTTCCTTTTAAAGAGTAGGAAACCAGGGTCCAGGGAAATAAAGATCATAGAAGGTGTTGGTGACTGGGGCAAGATTTGAAATGACATATGAAGACATATGAAGAAAATGAGTTTTAAAGAGGTCATGGCTTGTCATGGATAACACAACCACTTTGTCTCAGAATAGGGACTAGAACCCCTGTTCCCCTATCTTTATTCAGAGCTCTTCCATTATTTTATGGTATCTTTCACATCTCCTTATCTTAAAGATATATAACATTCTATAAATAAGTTACGTGTGTGTGTGTGTGTGTGTGTGTGTGTGAGTGTGTGTGTGAGAATTATGGGAGGGAGGAGGCAGAGAACTCTATTCTGTGATTCTAAACTTCTTCAGTAGAAGACTCTCTTTGTTATTAGCTATTTGAGAAAGGCAAGATTTACTAATAGGCATCAATGATCCTAAGAAAGTTTATAGAAATTCCCAGCGTAGGTAAGGTAAGACTTAGCAAGGTGTGCTGTGACCTGCTGGCATCTTTAAAGCAAACAATTCAAAGACTGTGAATGTTAACTGATATGCTGACATTTGGAGCTCATGTTTAAAAACAAAAACAAAAAACTTACCATCCATCTTAGAATCAATACGTGTATTGGTTCCAAGGCAGAATGGTAAAGACTAGGCAATGAAGGTTTAGTGACATGTCCAGGGGCACACAGCTAGGAATTTTATGAGGCCAGATTTGAACTCAGGACCTCTTGTCTAGGCATGGCTCTCAATCCACTGAGCCACTTAACAGTACCCCTGGAGCTTATATTCCAGCATGGATATTTGGAATAAAGACATACCCAATAACATAACTAAATCTAAGGCAATGGGGGCCACTACTGGTAATCCACTAGAAGGGGATGTTTGAGTTGTGTATTGGATGAAGGAAGGTTGGGGAGAGGAACAATTACATTGCAGGAATAATTGACTGGTGCAAAGGCACCACTATGGGAGCGACCACATGTCCTACTTGGCAGCACTGTGTAGAGTGTTCAATGAGGGATTTATAATGAGACAAGAAAGAAAGGTTGCATTCAAGTCCTAACAGACTTTCAAACCAAACAGAGGAGTTTATATTGCATCTTAGAGGCAACAGAGATCCCCTGGACTTGAGTAAGGAGGAGAATGACAGGATCAGGTCTCCTCTTATGGAAAGCAACTTTGTAAGGTGGGCAGAGGATACATTGCAATGAAAAGAGACTAAATCAAGGAGACCAATTAGAAGATTATTTTAAGTAAGTGAGTGAGTGGTGATTAGGGACACAACTAATGTGTTGGTTATATTAGTGGGCATAACAGGCCATATGTGAGAGATGTGTGGGGGTAGAAACTACAAGCTATTTCAAATGATTATAAGGGAGGATAAGGGAGATTTAGGAGTCAAGGACTGTACTGAATTTATGAACCTAATTGACTAGAAAACTGGTAGGATACTTGAGAGAAATAGGGATGTTTGGTAGAGGGGAATGTTAGATGAGGTGTATAATTAAAGTCAATTTTGTCCATACCGAATATGAGATGACTCCAATATATCTAGATGGAAAAGCACAAATAGTTGGAGTTGTGAAATTTGAGATCAAAAGACTCAGACTAGATATTTAAATATGGGAGTCTTCTCCATAGATGCTATGATTAAACCTTGGGTGGTTTAAGAGTCTATCTAGGGTACATAGAAGTAACGAGAGCAGATCACTGGGGGCTTTTACGGTTAGGCAGTGTATGGAGTATTCTGGGAGGATTAGCACCTTTGGAGTGAGACCTTGTTGAACCTCATTTTAAGACTTCTCATCCAATTTCATTGTCTTCCTTCATCTATTGTCTATGGCTCTAAGAATCTATAGTACGTGCCGTGGTTTCACTTCAATCCAACTCATGATTGAGTCAAGATATCATTCCATGTCATGGGGACTCTTCCAAAAAAAAAAAGGAAAGATGAACAACAGTTAGAGGGTTTAATATAGATGATGAGACCATAAAAGAGAATGGAAAGGACAATTTAATGAAGTAGGAGGAGAAATAGAAGTGTGAGTTATGTCATAATTGTGCAGAAAGGAAGAAAATGTAGGAGGAGAGAATCATTTATACCACCTACTGCTGTGGAGAGTGCTGAAAACTGAAGGCTAAGGATTAAGAAAAGCTCATCAGATTCATCCCTTTAGAACTTATTGATGGGTTTTCAGGAATCAATTTCAGTTTTGTGATCAATAGATCATTTATCAAGATATGTTATGGAGAAAAATCTGTAGGTATATGTTGAACTAGTCATTATCAAAAGTCACTTTGGACCATTTTGTGATTTTTTTCCCTGTTGGAATTCATTATTCTCATCTAGATCATTTGGGAATTTGACCTTAAATTCCAAATATGTTGACTTCAATTTCCTCAGTGAAAATAAAATATTATGGCAATGAGGCAAAAATAAGAAATGGAAGGGGTAAGCATACTCAATGAGGAAATAAAACTATCACTCTTTGCTGATGATATGATGGTTTGCTTAGAGTACCCTAGAGAGTCAACTAAAAAAACAACAGCCAATCTAATTTAAAAACTTGGCAAAATTACAGGATATAAAATAAATCCATATGAATCATCAGCATTTTTACATATTACTAACAAAATCTGGCAGAAAGAGAGGTTCCATTTAGAATAATTGAAGACAGTATAAAAAACTTAGAAGTCTGCATGTCAAGGCATACACAGGAACTATATGAATACAGTTACAAAAACAATTTTCACAGAAAAAAACAAATCTAAAAGATTGGAGAAATATTAACTGTTCATGGGTAGGATGAGCCAATATAGCAATATGGCAGTCTATCTGAATTAATTTATTTATCCAGTGTCATTACAATCAAACTTATTTTTCAGTCATTTTTCAGTTATGTCCAGCTCTTCATGATCCCATTTTGGGTTTTCTCAGCAAAGTTCCTGGAGTGGCTTGCCATTTCTTGAGCTCATTTACAGATGAGGAAAACTCAGACAAATGGGGTTAAACAACTTTCCAGGGTCAAATAGCTAGTAAGTGTCTGAGGCCAGATTCAAATTCAGGAAGATGAGCCTTCCTGATTCTAGGCCCATCTCTTCTGTGCTAGCTAGCTGCCCCTAACAATGAAACTCCCAAAGAATTCTTTTATAGAACTAAAAAATGGTACCAAAATACAAATGGGGGGAAGAGAAAGTCAAGAAATTCAGACACTGTCAAGTAGCTGCTATAATTATCCCCATTTTGCAATTGAATAAAAAGGGCAAATAAAGGTAAGGTGAGTGGGCCAGCATCACAGAGTTAGTAAGTGAGGTAGGGTTTGAATACAAATCTCTATGACTCAAGATCCAGTGCTCTAGCCATTGCAAAAACTTGTTGCTTCACTAAAAGCGCTATTCACTGTTTATTAATTACTTTGAGAATGACTCTTACATCAGTAATGATTCACAGGATCAGATCTCAGGGAGTAGATAATATAGATCTAGAACCTGAGAGATCACCTAGTCCAACACCATCATTTTACACCTAAGGAAATTGAGGCCCAGAAAGTTTATGGCTTGCCCAAGTTTAATTAGGCAGGAAGGGACAAAATCAGAGTAATTTCTGGACAAACGATAATATATTTTACATCCTTTTAGTTTCCTATTTGATGCTCCCCTTGTTTAGTGTCTCCTAATTCTACTCTTGCGATGTTTGGAATAAATCTTATGTGTTATTCACAAATGTGTCATCTCTCAGTTCTCCTTTACCAATTCAAAGGTACTGTGTTGTTTTTCATAAAGTTCACCATCATTTCTACTTCAGCATCAATTGAGCCCCTTTCCCAGGATATTCTCTCGATTTTCCATCTTTGAATGATTTTACCATCATGGCAATCCCAAAAATTATTATTAGCTTCTATACTTGGCAAAGAAAGTATTTCCAGTCTCTAGAAAACTGAAGTTTCACATCACAACTAGTACTTCCATAGTACAGCCCAAGAATAAGAAAGAACTCTTTTTTTCAGTGTAGTTGCCTGAAATTAGGAGAGTTGAAGGAGAAATTAAATGTCTTGGGTCTTCTTTCTGTTTGTTCATTATTCCTATAGGCTAAGAGTAGGTAGATGGCTCAATGGATAGTGTGCCACTCTGAGTCAGGAAAACATCCTCATAAGTTCAAATTTGGCCTCAGACACTTAGTAGCTGTGTGACTCTGGGCAAGTGGCTTAACCCCTTTTGCCTCAATTTCCTCATCTGAAGAATGAGCCAAAAAAGAAAATGGCAAACCACTCCAGTAATTTTGCCAGGACAGCCTAAAATGGGATCAATGAACAGTTGGATATACTGAAATGACTGAAGAGCAAATAGGCTAGAGAGAAAAATAATATCTTATATTTCAAATTATGGGATAGAATGAATGGTCATTATTTGTACTGTTCCTTTTTAAGAGGTAAGTCAGTTTAAAACAAGGGATCCTGCCCTGTGCACAACAGAAATTTGAGTTTTGTTTTAATTTGAAATTTTTTATTTAATTAATTGATTTAGGATATTTTTCCATGGTTACATGATTCATGTTCTTTCCCCCCCCCACTCTACTGTTCAATTCCACTGGGTTTTGCATGTATCATTGATCAAGACCCATTTCCATATTATTAATATTTGCACTAGAGTGATCGTTTTGAGTCTACATCCCTATCATATCCCCATCGACCCATGTGATCAAGCAGTTATTTTTCTTCTGTGGTTCTATTTCCACAGTTGAAAGTCGAGTTTTCAAACTAGCCTTATGGGCCTGTTAGTGCACATTTTTCTAAGACTTTCTAAGACAGATAGCAAGTAATGAGGAAACAATCTATAATAATAGTTCAAGATAACTAAGAAACTTTAAAGAATTATTGAGAAAGGAGATGCATGAAACATCATTGAGAAGGCTGTGCCAGTGATCATTGAGCTGGAGCAGGCATCCTTATGTTGAGGAAGCTCATGGCTATGTTTCTATTCTGAAGAACACTCTTTTTCTCCCTATTGTCTTTGGGATGGCCCACCACACCAGTTATTCTGGCAAATCCTCTCCCCTCGCAGTTCCATATCTGTCCCGGTTAGTTAAAAAAGGCCCGCCTGGATTATAAATAGGTATTAAGAGGAGAAAAGTTGTAACTGAAGAACCATTCTAACTAAAGAGGCTTGGGGAATTGTTGGGGAAAGTTAATAAAAATCAGCGACAACTGACAAAATAAAGGGGTCAAGACTTCAGGATGAGGAACACTGACTTAGAACATCTATGTTTAACTAGTCTTGGCTGGGAAGTTGGCTGGGGAGCTACATGATTTCAAATTTTAAACTCCACCAGTTATACATGCCTGCTTTCCTTCGTTCAACCTCCACCCATGCAGATGGTAGCAACAACAACAACATCAAAGATCACGATGTGTCTAGCTTAATGTAGATGTCATTTTCTGGTGTTCTTCCCCTGATTATTATAGTATCTTCGAGACTGATGCTGGAAAGGACTGTGAACAGCTGCGAGAGGTAGACAGTAGACAAAGTAGAGAATTCTGAGTTTGGAATAAGAGGGGAATTGGAACATCAGCTTTGCAGCTTACTGTCTGGATGACCTTGGCCAATCGTCCGTCCTTCAGGATCTGTTTTCTCATTTTGGAAAGGAAGGGGCAGGATTACTTGACCTTAAGAAATTTTTCACCTGTAAAACTGTGATTCTATGAACTATGAATCAGATCTATAGATATTAATTTTGGTATAATGTAACAGAGAACATCCTGTCAATTATGTATTTAATAGCGACCTTCTAATTGATCGATCGATTGAAGTAGGCATAACCATTCTTTTGGCCTCAACAAACAGAACCAGGAAAAATGAATGGAAAATGCAAAGAGGCCAATCTGGGCTAAATTGCCAGAAAAATAATCAGCACTATCCATCAGAGGAATGATCTGCTTGAGAAGGAGGGTTTTCTTTCCCTAGAGATATTTCACAAGATAATACCAGAGATCTTGAACTTAGCCTATTACCTAGGGCTAGGCTATAATAGATATTTTCCAGTGATAGTTGGCTATGGATGAAGAATGCTTTTTCAGGTAAAGGTTGCACTATTTACTTTCTGGGGTCTTTTCCAATTCTGAGATCATGTGTTCTGTTTCAGCTTTGGATTTTCTGAGAGGGAAAAAAATGATTTTGTTCCCAGTTTACTAATGCGATGTTTTCCCATAGAGGTCGATGACTTGTCCAAGGTCAACTTTAAATTTCTTTTTGGTTTTGAAATGATGGATGTCTTCTCTCCCACATAGATGGTATAAAACAATTAACTAAATGGAAGCTGGATGGAATTCCAAGATGATGAATCAATAAGAATTATAGACATGTTGAGTGCCTTTCCATTGTTACTAGGGAATTTTAGTGAATATAGTTTCTCTTCAAAAGGTGGCAAGGCACAATCATCACTGTCTTGCTCACAGACATCTATGGCCATGAAGACAGTTTCATAGCCCAACCTATTTTTTATTTTTTTGCTGGGGTGGGGGAAGATTTAACCTTTCCTGTGGCTAGAGATTTCTTTTTTCTTCCCCCACTAGATGTTCTGATTTTTCTCTTTTTAATGGAACTCCCCCAACTCATTCTTCACATTCCATGCTAGAAACCCAGTTTTAGTATTACAACTTCACCAATATCTACTGTGTATCAGGCATTGTGCTAGTTTCTTAGATACAAAGATGGGGGAGAGAGATTCCATTTTCAAGGAGTTTGCATTCTACTCACTAATTCCTTAACAGGTAGACTCTTTCTACCAGTGGCTATCTAGCTAGTTAGCAATCAGATACGCTTAATAGAGTTCCCGAATCTTCCTTTAAAACTTTGATAGGTAATGAATGGGAAGGAAACGATCATCTGTTTTCTCTCATATGTGAATTCAAAACTTTTAAACAAAAGAGATCAAATAATTTGCTACTGGATTAGACTGCAAAGCATTAAATGCCAGTTTTATTGAAAACATCCATGAATTATGAATATCTCTCTCTCAGTTTCACCTTTAAAGTCGATCTGATGAGTTAAACTTGCACATACTATTGAGAGATGGGAGGGACTTAAACAAGGTCATCCAGCTCAACCCTCTTATTTTTCAAATGAGAAAACAGGAACCCAGAGAGAGAAAATTACTTGCCTACAGTTATTAAGTGGGGGAAAAGATTATTGCCTTAGTTTTTATGTGAATCTTCTTGGTTATCATTTGCCCATCATTCCTCTTTTATTCTCTCAGTCTCAACTATACAGCCAAAAATTTCATTCACATATCTTAACAAGCAGGGAGAGATTCCACCTGAGTAGATTTCCTGGAAACTGACACTCCGTGAATGGTAATGTAATTTTGATTTCAATGGTTTTAAGATGTTCTTTCTAAACAGAATTATATTCTTCTCTGCCTTATTAAACAGAGTATAATGAATATAACTTCATCTTTTCATACTGGCTCAAAGTCATCCCTGATGAATATCCATCACCATGTTTTCCTGTGATGCTATAAGAGACTACTGTGATTTACAGAAATATTTTCCCCTTCCCCGGAAAGAAACTCATTCATATTGTGAAAATACTTTACAATTTGTAAAAGCCTTTCCTCACAACTCGTGTGCTAAGTAACCAATACAAGTGCCACTCCAAGTTTCTAGGAGAGCACCTTAGAGCAAGAAAAGAGAAGTGCCTTTTGGGCAGTTGTCAGCTATAATCTGTTACCTGTCACTATCCTCTTAACTGACCAACAGGCACTTTTTAATTTTACTATTTGTCAGGAGCTTTCAGTATCTGCAGTACAGATGGAAAGAAGAGAATAGCTACATTTGTGGAGTATTTGTTCTATTGGGGGGCTCAGCATGTATGTGTATAAATAGGTACAAACCCTACATAGGATCATTCTGAGAAGAAGACACTATTAAAATGAGGGCAAGTGGAAATGCCTCATATAGAAGGAAGAACTTGAATTGAGCTTCAATGTTAGCTAGATTCAAAGGGATGGAGAAGAGGAGGGACTGGACTCCAGACAGGGGACCCAGCCTGTGCTAAGGCATGAGGATAATTAAGAGATCAGTTTGGCTATTGAGAGATGGGAGAGACTTAATAAAGGTCAGCTAGCTCAACCCTCTTATTTTTCAAATGAGAAAACAGGAACCCAGAGAGATGAAGGGGATTTTGGGGTAGTAATGCTGGAAAGATGGGCAAGAACTAGAATGTGAAAGTCTTAGATGCCAAATGTTTTATTATATAGTTCTTCAGAGAGTGGGGATAAGAGTTCACTGAGCCATGTTTGGGGTTTTCCACTTTAGCAGTTATGTGTAAACATGGGAAGAAATATTCACAGTCAACCAAATCAGAAGAAACATTGCTAGTTTTTAGGCATTCTAATGGACTTGGATGAAGAAAAGAAATATGTTTGATTTGATACAACAAGTTTTCTTTATAAAATAATGTCTTTAATTTAACAAAATAAAAAAAACACTTTGAGAAGGGGTCTGTAAGCTTCAGCGGAGCCCCAAAGGGTCTGTGGCACACAAAGAAAGATTAAATGAAGCTCCTCTGATCTTAATCATCATTTTTGAAAAGCTTTCCAGTCTGACACCTTAGAGCTTTCCATATACTTTCCACTCCAGCTAAATTCAAAGCTCAGTTCAAGTTTTTCCTCCTACATGTGGAATGCTAATTCAGTGACACGCAGATCCTTGCTGATCCTTGCACACAACACTCAAATTCCCAGCTCTTGCATTTTCTCTGTCTGTCCCCCAATGCCTGCAATGTTTTCCCCCTTACCTTAGCTTCCTGGCTTGCCTGGGTTCCTTTAAGTCTCAATTAAAGCAAGAAGTCTTTCCAAGTCACTGTTAGCCTTCCTGCATCCCTCCCCTTGAGAAGATCTCCAATTCTATATCTTGTGTTTATGTATATAAATAATATATGTACACATACAATGCATGCATATATAATATACATGTAAAACATATACATAACGTATACATATATATTTTTATATATACATATGTATACTTTTTCTAGATGACTTCTCCATTAGACTGTAAGCTCCTTTAGGACAGGAACTCTGTTTTGCTTTTCTTTGTATCCCTAAGGTTTAGCAGAGCCCTTGGCATACATAAACATCCAGGAAATGTTTACTGGCTAGCTGACAGATGAGGAGACAAAGAGAAGAAACAAACCCTTTTTTAGAACCCGGATCTTCTACTTTTGAATCCATTTCTTTTCCTGCTATATTTCATCCTTGGGTCCAATCTATTACTTTTGATCTTTGCACAAACAGGTGTTCCAGTCATATTTGTTGTTGAATGAATGAACGAATAAATGATTTTTTTCACACAACTCTTTGGGTTAGCATATGAGGTAGTTGTGCCAGTCCTGTATGGCTGGGCCTATGGAAAATTAACCTGTGATTGTTTTTCAACCTTTTGAGATTGGCTATCCTAATCCCAAGATCAGTACCATATGATTGACTTTAAAAATTAATAGATCAGCAGACAAAGTTTAGCTCTATATGACTCAGTACCCACCTTGAATATTTATACTTTCCTTGTTTAGTTTTTACCTAACTTTATGTCTAAAGCATCCAATAATGATTCCTACATGTCAAGAGAAATGGGGGCAAGGAAGGGCAAATAACCAAATACATTCAAAAGATGTTCACTTCACAACTGCTGTCATAAGACATGAGGTTTATAGCATGGCAGGAAAATGGATTTATTGGTGATCACTCCATCTATTTATCTAGTGATCCATGAGATAATATTGTTTACACCAAAGAACTCTGGGATTGGAGTCAAGACATCTGGGGACTGGTTGCATCTTTGCCACTCCTGAGCTGTATAACCTTGGCTAAGTCACTCTGTGGACCTCAGGTCCTAAATGGCATTAAGTGCTATCTCTACCTACCTCTCACTGTCATTGTGAAGAAAGCACTCTGTTCTATAAATGTGGTGTAATTACTATGTTCCAGGGCTATTCTGAGACTCAGTGATTGTAAAGTGTTCTAAAAACTTCCCAAAGAAGCTTCCTATGTAGGGATACTGTGCAAAAAAGCAAGTCCTAGGGACTGAAAGTACTTAGTGAAGGCTTTACATACACACACACACACACACATACACACACATGCACACATGCACACACAAGGGGGGTTATCAGAGATAGACAGAGACTTGCAGAGAAATAGAAAGAAACAAACATTCACAGAAAGAGGGATATAGAGAAAGATAGTGGAAGAAAAAGAAAGAGAGAGAGAGAGAGAGAGAGAGAGAGAGAGAGAGAGAGAGAGAGAAATACAAGTATGCAGAGCCAGAGAAACAGAGAAAAAGAAATACCCAAAGAGAAATAGTAGAAAGGTACAATGAGTGACACACAGTGGAGAGAGACAGAGACAGAGAAACTGATAGAGACAGAGACAGAAATAAATACAGAGACATATAGAGAAAGATAAAGTGAAAGAGAAAAGTAAACACACAGAAAGAGAGACAGAAATAGATAGACATAGAGAGGAATAAATACTCACAAAGAGAGAGAGAACGAGAGAGCAAGATACAATGGGAGAGAGAGACAGAGGCAGAGAGGGAGAGAATCAGAGCATAGAAATAGAAGCAATCTAATAAAAATCCTGCTCAAATTCCAAGATTCCATCAGGCCACATATTCCTCAGGAAATAAGACGTGAGGTATTACAAAGGTTAGAGATTAAAAAATGGTTTTGTGTCTGGGTGATCAGTTCTGAACAATTTCTCTCCTGAGTTAACTGGGACTCAGTCTGTTCCACCTGGGAGGTTAGTGAATCCCTCTCCCTTGCCATGTTAGTGAAAAGCTGGACAAACTCAGGAAAGCATGCTGTCGTTAGAGTTTGGGACTAGAAACTCACTGTGGACAAGAAACACCTACTGACCACAACCCTCTTATAGTTTATCAGTGGATTCTATTTGTCTAGGCAATTTTTAAGCTGCTGTCCTTTGAAAGAGAAGTTGTTGACCTCACTTGGCACACTATCTTAGTGTCTTATGTTAAAAATTAAATAAAATTGAATTAAGTTCCTTTGTTTGTAGCCCATTTCTAACTGTTTTCAATTATTCTCCATCCAATCGTAGCATGGGTCCTGTTTGTTTGTTCTATGACAATGGCCTTGTTTGGCATGCTAAAAGAGATGAGTTCTGTAGAAGGCCTCCTATCCATCTGGTGAAAGGGAAGGATTAGGGTTCTCCTTCCTTCTCATTGGTAATCTGTTTGGGGTGCCTCCTTGTCCTTGAACACTTTGTTCCCATGATCCCATCTCTGAGGAGCTTTTTTTGCAAACTTCTAAGCAGTGTAGTAGCACCAATTATTAGATATTTGGAGATTTGGCTATCTCCTTTGAATATTGGGACTCTGCAAATACATTTCAATATTTTAGAAACACGAGAGGAGCCTGATAGAAAACAAGCCCAATTCATTAATAATAAGTGGCATTCAGGAAGGGCTTTAAGTTTGCAAGATTGTGCTTTGCAGGTATCATTCGAATTTGAGCTTCCCAATGAACTCATAAAGAAGGTCCTGAAGGGATTATTTTACAAATGAGGAAATGGATGCTGTTTAATTGTTATTTTCTAATCTTAAAAGCCAAAAGAAATCCTGATTCATTTAAAGAAATAACTTGTACTACCCGGTCCTCTTATCTGAAGATTTGTCCTTGTCCAGATTATCTGGGAAAATTGTCAGCGGGGAGAATTGGAAAGAAGAATGGTATCTAAGAGATCAGAGGGAAAGAAAGATGTTTATTAAGTGTCAACCACTGTAAAAAATACCTTTACAAATATGATATTGTTTTATCCTGGCAATAACCCTGGGAAGAGAGTGCTATGAAAACTGCCATTTTACAACTGAGAAAATCTAGGCAAAATTTAAATATCTTTTCCATGGTCACACAGCTAGTCCTTACCTGAAGCAAAATTTGAATTCAATTTTTTCTAACTATGGGAAAATATTCCAGACTCCTGGCCTGGTACTCAATCCAAACTCAGATGCCTAGGTCGATTGCCTATTGTCTTATTCTATGAAATTCTAGGAAAAAAGTCTTTGAGGCATTGTGATTTGATATATGGTAAGGTGTCATGGGTTCCAGGGCATTCTTAGATGCTGGAGGTTGACTCTTTAATTTTTTTTTTCACTCACATTTAGCCATCTCAAAAGCTGAAGTCTCTGGAAATTCTTTTGCATTTGTCACTTGAAACTCTTTTTTCCTTTTCTTCCTACGAAAGAGTTTTTCATCACTTGAGAAGGCACTATCAGGAAAGATCTAATGTAGATCAGTATTTGACTCTCGATACCTTCTAAACTTTCTCAGGTGCTTTCCCCCTTTGATTTCAAGGCTTGAGGTTGGACCAATGAACTCTTTTATAGAGATCTCAGAACTTTGTAGATAATTTCTTCCTTTTCAATCAAATGCCCTTCTTGATTTTCACCTCATAGACCATCATAGCCTTTGATGTCCACGACTCCTTTTCAGGTTCCTTTTGCTTGTATGGTCTTCCCCCATGAGATTGCAAGTTCCTTGAGCTCAGAGATTGTCTTTCTTTTTCTTATCTGTATTCCCAACACCCAGCACAGTGCCTGGGGTTCCCATAGGAGGTAGTGAATAATTTTTAAGTGAAGTGAATATAGACTTTATTGATTCCTGTCCAGGACTCATTGTCAACGAGCCACAGCTGAATGAATTGTACCTCTGTTGACATTTCTGTTTCCAACCTGGTGGTTTGTTTCTTCCTTTAAATGTTGATCTCCAGGCATCTCTGAACAGGCTTTGAGTCTGGCAGAATGGAGAATTCTTCCCATGTTTACTCTTTGATTCAAGTCTAACTAGTTTCTGGCAGACCTTGAAGAGCAAACAACCCATTAGTTAGATGGCAGAAGCTCCAACAGGGGCCCAATGTACTAGTTGACAGATTACTGAAATTAGCCAGTTGGTAGAATGTACATCTCTGTTCTGAGGTGAGACATTATCCCTCTAGACTTCTCATAAAATAGATTTTAAAATGTTGAATGAAAAAAAATCAAATACATTTACACATTTAATGTGCAATTCTACTTCATCAAAATCCTCTTGCAAAAATGGGTGACTTTTATTCATTTATTTCTTTGCTTTTGCCTTTTTTCTGGAGGNAGAGAGAGAGAGAGAGAGAGAGAGAGAGAGAGAGAGAGAGAGAGAGAAATACAAGTATGCAGAGCCAGAGAAACAGAGAAAAAGAAATACCCAAAGAGAAATAGTAGAAAGGTACAATGAGTGACACACAGTGGAGAGAGACAGAGACAGAGAAACTGATAGAGACAGAGACAGAAATAAATACAGAGACATATAGAGAAAGATAAAGTGAAAGAGAAAAGTAAACACACAGAAAGAGAGACAGAAATAGATAGACATAGAGAGGAATAAATACTCACAAAGAGAGAGAGAACGAGAGAGCAAGATACAATGGGAGAGAGAGACAGAGGCAGAGAGGGAGAGAATCAGAGCATAGAAATAGAAGCAATCTAATAAAAATCCTGCTCAAATTCCAAGATTCCATCAGGCCACATATTCCTCAGGAAATAAGACGTGAGGTATTACAAAGGTTAGAGATTAAAAAATGGTTTTGTGTCTGGGTGATCAGTTCTGAACAATTTCTCTCCTGAGTTAACTGGGACTCAGTCTGTTCCACCTGGGAGGTTAGTGAATCCCTCTCCCTTGCCATGTTAGTGAAAAGCTGGACAAACTCAGGAAAGCATGCTGTCGTTAGAGTTTGGGACTAGAAACTCACTGTGGACAAGAAACACCTACTGACCACACCCCTCTTATAGTTTATCAGTGGATTCTATTTGTCTAGGCAATTTTTAAGCTGCTGTCCTTTGAAAGAGAAGTTGTTGACCTCACTTGGCACACTATCTTAGTGTCTTATGTTAAAAATTAAATAAAATTGAATTAAGTTCCTTTGTTTGTAGCCCATTTCTAACTGTTTTCAATTATTCTCCATCCAATCGTAGCATGGGTCCTGTTTGTTTGTTCTATGACAATGGCCTTGTTTGGCATGCTAAAAGAGATGAGTTCTGTAGAAGGCCTCCTATCCATCTGGTGAAAGGGAAGGATTAGGGTTCTCCTTCCTTCTCATTGGTAATCTGTTTGGGGTGCCTCCTTGTCCTTGAACACTTTGTTCCCATGATCCCATCTCTGAGGAGCTTTTTTTGCAAACTTCTAAGCAGTGTAGTAGCACCAATTATTAGATATTTGGAGATTTGGCTATCTCCTTTGAATATTGGGACTCTGCAAATACATTTCAATATTTTAGAAACACGAGAGGAGCCTGATAGAAAACAAGCCCAATTCATTAATAATAAGTGGCATTCAGGAAGGGCTTTAAGTTTGCAAGATTGTGCTTTGCAGGTATCATTCGAATTTGAGCTTCCCAATGAACTCATAAAGAAGGTCCTGAAGGGATTATTTTACAAATGAGGAAATGGATGCTGTTTAATTGTTATTTTCTAATCTTAAAAGCCAAAAGAAATCCTGATTCATTTAAAGAAATAACTTGTACTACCCGGTCCTCTTATCTGAAGATTTGTCCTTGTCCAGATTATCTGGGAAAATTGTCAGCGGGGAGAATTGGAAAGAAGAATGGTATCTAAGAGATCAGAGGGAAAGAAAGATGTTTATTAAGTGTCAACCACTGTAAAAAATACCTTTACAAATATGATATTGTTTTATCCTGGCAATAACCCTGGGAAGAGAGTGCTATGAAAACTGCCATTTTACAACTGAGAAAATCTAGGCAAAATTTAAATATCTTTTCCATGGTCACACAGCTAGTCCTTACCTGAAGCAAAATTTGAATTCAATTTTTTCTAACTATGGGAAAATATTCCAGACTCCTGGCCTGGTACTCAATCCAAACTCAGATGCCTAGGTCGATTGCCTATTGTCTTATTCTATGAAATTCTAGGAAAAAAGTCTTTGAGGCATTGTGATTTGATATATGGTAAGGTGTCATGGGTTCCAGGGCATTCTTAGATGCTGGAGGTTGACTCTTTTATTTTTTTTTTCACTCACATTTAGCCATCTCAAAAGCTGAAGTCTCTGGAAATTCTTTTGCATTTGTCACTTGAAACTTTTTTTTTCCTTTTCTTCCTACGAAAGAGTTTTTCATCACTTGAGAAGGCACTATCAGGAAAGATCTAATGTAGATCAGTATTTGACTCTCGATACCTTCTAAACTTTCTCAGGTGCTTTCCCCCTTTGATTTCAAGGCTTGAGGTTGGACCAATGAACTCTTTTATAGAGATCTCAGAACTTTGTAGATAATTTCTTCCTTTTCAATCAAATGCCCTTCTTGATTTTCACCTCATAGACCATCATAGCCTTTGGTGTCCACGACTCCTTTTCAGGTTCCTTTTGCTTGTATGGTCTTCCCCCATGAGATTGTAAGTTCCTTGAGCTCAGAGATTGTCTTTCTTTTTCTTATCTGTATTCCCAACACCCAGCACAGTGCCTGGGGTTCCCATAGGAGGTAGTGAATAATTTTTAAGTGAAGTGAATATAGACTTTATTGATTCCTGTCCAGGACTCATTGTCAACGAGCCACAGCTGAATGAATTGTACCTCTGTTGACATTTCTGTTTCCAACCTGGTGGTTTGTTTCTTCCTTTAAATGTTGATCTCCAGGCATCTCTGAACAGGCTTTGAGTCTGGCAGAATGGAGAATTCTTCCCATGTTTACTCTTTGATTCAAGTCTAACTAGTTTCTGGCAGACCTTGAAGAGCAAACAACCCATTAGTTAGATGGCAGAAGCTCCAACAGGGGCCCAATGTACTAGTTGACAGATTACTGAAATTAGCCAGTTGGTAGAATGTACATCTCTGTTCTGAGGTGAGACATTATCCCTCTAGACTTCTCATAAAATAGAATTTAAAATGTTGAATGAAAAAAAATCAAATACATTTACACATTTAATGTGCAATTCTACTTCATCAAAATCCTCTTGCAAAAATGGGTGACTTTTATTCATTTATTTCTTTGCTTTTGCCTTTTTTCTGGAGGGACCTCTATTCATTCTTGTTTGCTTTTGGTTCTGGCTAAATGTGTCCCTGTGCCCAAATTTGGAGTGAGGTACACAAAATTACTTTATCTGAGCACTCTTGTTTGGGATATCTCAGTAATGTTAATATGTTACCAGCATTGGTGAAAAATTGGAAAGTCTCATTCTCAGAAAAATACTTAGGAGATCTTTCATGAGAAAAAAGGGAATTAGCAGGTATTTTTCCAAACCAACATGTTCATAAATTACAAATTCTTTAAACATGCCTTCAACTCCTGTTTCCAGAAATAATTTCTTATGTTTTCTGAGAATTTGTGTTTTTGCTGCATTGTTATATAATATAGACGTTGTAAATTGGAGATTTTCTCCTCATTCACTTCTCTTACTTTATTAGCAATGAATTATAGTTTTATAGTATGTTTTCTATATTGATTACACGTGTTCTATCATTTTGACTTGTCAATATAGTATTCCACCTATGGCTTAAGTCATGGTAGTAAGGGTTTGCAATTTGAACAAACCTTGAGTTCCCTCCACTCCAGTTCCATTCCTCCTCTTACGTGGGGTCTGGATGTGTCCATGGACACAATCAGCCCCATCAGTGCTGGGTCATCGTTTGGCTCCAGCTTCACCAGCAGTTTGTCCTGGTTTATGAAATTTAGTGATTGATTTTTCTGAACAATATGTCCTGGCTTCCACAGGAATAGGACATCTGGAGAATGTGTTCTGCCTTTACAGCCAATCTGGAATTGCTTATGCAATGGAATAGCATAGAGGGCCAGCCTTTATTGGTGTCGGATGAGAGGGCAGGCTGGGAAGAAACTTGGCAAATCCAAAATACTTCTGATAGCCATATTAGCTGGAGGAAGGAGGTTGAAGGTGGCTTGGACAGAGGGAAGGAGGAAGGTCTTATTGTCTCATTATTGGGATCAATTTCACTTAATGAAAGCTTAGAAAGTACCTCTCTCTCACATATATAGATATAGATGTGAGAAATACATTGATGGTTATTGATATCAGTAGTGATATCTATCTAATCTAATCTCCTATAGAATATGACATTCTATAGGATATATTTGATAGAGTTATGTAGAACATAATATATAGAATATAAACACCTAGAGGGCAGGAGCTGCTTTATATGTCCCTTTGTATACCCAGAACAAAGCAAAATGCGGGGGAGAATTGACTTGAATTGAATCATTACACCTTTAGTTTCTCTGCTCACATTCCTACTTTGTTCTCCCCAGGATTTTCCCTTCTTAGCTCTTTATAGATGGCCACTCAAGTTGCCACAAACTGTTGCTTCTTTGTCTCAGGTTCTTTGAAGGGTCCAAGTTTCAGAAAATCATAGGAGGAGATCTAGAACTGAATAACTTTAGAAACCATCTTGTCCAACCCTTTCCTTTTTACGTAGGAGAAAAAATGAAAGCCACAGAGTTTAATCAGTTTGCCCAAAGATATACAGGTAGTTATGGCAGAATCCAGCAGACACAGTGCAGTGTAATGGAAAGAAAAATGCCTCAAAACCAGGAAGACCTAAGTTCAATTCCCTCTTCTGAGACATTCTGGTTGTGGGGTTCTAGACAACTCATTTATCTTTTCCTTGATCTAGTGAACTCTCTAAAGCTAAAGATGCAGGGAAGATGCCAACCTACATTGGTAAAGGAGGTTTCTGCACCTGGGAGTCATATATACTAATGAAGTCACAGGTCAAGTCCATATTTCGAACTCCAAAACCAAAACTTTGTTCTAATGCATCTTAGATGGAAACCAAGTTTCCTAAGAGGTATAGAAAAGCAAAGGCACTTCTGACTGGAAGGATTCAGAGAGGCTTTCATGGAAAAGTGAGGTCCTCATTCCTTTTTTGAGCTAAAGCATTTTAGATTTTTGCTCTGACTCCCCTTGCATGATTCACAGAGTTTGTCAATGAACTTTACTTGAATCATTGCTTTCTTGAGGTCTCCCACAAACAACTCTAATCACTTATTTCCTGAGCATTTAGATCCATCTCCTGTCTCCATGATTTTATCCCCCTTTTCTGGAATGATCTGCCCTCTCACTTTCACATCTAATTTTCCATGTCTTCCTTCAGGACTCAGTTAAACTTCTATCAGCAAGATGCCCTTTATGGTCTTCTCAGGCTCTAGTGTCTTATCTCTGGGATTATCTCTCACTTACTCTCATCATATGTTCTGTGTCATTTCCTCAATTAGAACATAAATTCCTAGGGCAGAGAATCTTGTTTTGCTCATTAGCCCCAGTGCTTGGAATAGAATCTGGCAAAATTGCTTTAATAGACATTTGTTAACTATTTGACTATATGAATACAGCCTTAAGAGCTAACAGCTCTTTTTTTTTGTCAAATTTAGTTATGCCATCTTTAATATTCTCCATGAATCCTTATCCATTGTAAGCAATTTGTGCCCCTGTCCACAACATGTCAAACATGGAAATATGCTCTATGCATCAGTATATGAATAATCCACATCTATACCATCTTCCCTCTTGGAGTGTGGGAAGGGGTGGGAGGGAGAAAGAGAAAATCAATGATAAAATTTCAGAAAACAAAAATCAAAACATTATATTGACATGTAATCTGGGAAGAGCTACAAAAAATAAAAAAAAGATTTCATATAAGAATATTATAGTTTAATGTTAATTTTCCTCAGAGTTGTAAATCATGAGAACATAGGAAGATAATCATAAGAAATATAGGTAATTTACTCTAGGACAGTGATTCTCAAAGTGGGCACCACTGTCCCCTGGTGGGTGCTGCAGTGATCCAGTAAGGTGGTGATGGCCACAGGTGCATTTATCTTTCCTATTAATTGCTATTAAAATTTAAAAACTTAATTTCTAGGGGGCTAAGTAATATTTTTTCTGGAAAGGGGGTGGTAGGCCAAAAAAGTTTGGGAACCACTGCTCTAGGAAAACACTCTGTACACTCATCCTGCTGGTTTACTTTCCGGGAAGGGAGGAATCCATTAGTATACCATAGTGTGTATATAGGTAAGTCCTGGTTACCACTGAGAGGGAGGCAAGTGCTTCCTGTGTTTGAATATAAGCTGAGAAGTGACTCTCCTAAAATGCTGCATAGAGATCATACTCATTCCCAATACAGTGTCCAGTTTAGCTTGCTAGACTTTTAACTGGGAAGTCAAAATATTGAAGAGCACAGGACATGAGCAATATTAGATTAGATCCCATTGTAGGGGGAAAAAGGTCACATGAGAAACACTGGAGGATTTAGTGTTTGGAATCCAGAAGGCAAAGCTGACGGGCAATTTCTGCCTTCCAGAATAAGGAGGACTATTATAAGGAAAAATGCTGGCTGGTTCATGCACACTTTTCAGAAGTAATAACATTTAAGGTGATCTTTGACTTTGAGTAGACATGAGAAAGTATTTTTTGATGATCAGGTGGTCAGCCTTGGAGTGGAAGCAGCTTCAAGACATAATTATTTTAAATAAAATACATGATTAGTCCTTAATTTGGAGTTCATGACAGTCTTTTTATACACATATAGACAAACATATATATATATGCATATATATAATACCTCTGTAAATATGTATCTGTAGATCTATTCTATTTACACATATTCTATTCTATATATTATATCTCTACCTCTCACAATCTGTCTATATCTAGAGCTATCTATAGTTATATTTGTGTATGTGAGTATGTATAATAGCACCTGTCACACAGAGTTGTCGTGAGAACCAAATCAGATAATTAGTGTATAGTGCTTAGCATATTGGTTGACAAATAATGGAGGCTTAAAAATGCTCCTCCCTACTCAAACGAAAATAGATGTGGAAAGATGGTCATCAGAGAATGGTGGCAGCTTCAGAAAACATGACTAATTGTGATGCATAGAATGTCTACTCTGCACTCAATGAAGTCACCCATCCTCGGAGCTCAGCAGAAAGTCGTGACTATGGACAATCTCATGAGAACTCTACAAAGAGACTCAAGAAAGGATTTCTAGCAAGCATGGATTGCAGATTAATCTCTTTGTAACATGCATTGAATGCATTTTTGACTCATTAACATTACATTGTATTTTTGAGCCTTCTGAATAGAAAACGTACTTAGTCGAGGAAAGAGGGTACCATGGGTTTTTCAGGGGATTCTTCTTGGCGAGAAGTCTTTGAATCCTATCTTGAAGGGCTCTTGAGAAAGAGTTGCCCTTGGAGAGATGAGGGGAGAGAAGAAGGTCAGACTATCTGAGTTCCCATCAGCATCAGTAGCAGTGCCCACTAAAGACTTTAGAAATGTCTCTAGGACATCAGTGACTGATAAAAGTACCTCCAAGGGAGTTTAATGACAAAGAAAGAACAAGTTACAGACTGAGAATAGTTAACTTTGTAGGTTTTGGCACTCTGAGATTGAGAGAAGTATCATTTCATTTATAAATTCTGTAAAGGTATCAACTGTTAATGCTCAATGAGAGATACACATAAGAACTTCATAAGGACTTTGGAAAAGGAGAAAAAATACTTTTGATGACCATTGTGTGCCTCATTACTCTTTTAATATGAATTTGATCTCCCTCTCCTGGGATCTTAGGTTTTCAAGAGGAAAAGATGTCACCAATTTAGTTATGTTTTTATGACAAATTCACTTGTTATACCTGCTTAGTAAATACTCATTCTAAAACTTAAAATTTATCTCTTAAACAATGAGAAGTATACAGATGAGAGCTCAGGAAATACAATACTAGACACCCTAGCAAACCTCAGGGACGTTCCTTGAATTCTAAATGACAGTAGTAAGCCAATCCTGAGGCCCCTGCTTGCCAATAGCAGAAGTTGCAGAAGTAGCCCTGGTGAGATTACTATGATTCCCTTCCTTCCTCACTTCCTCTCTCCTTTCCTTCAGTTCCCATAAATTTAATTACCATTTCTTTGCTAGATTCTCAGATCTATCAACCTCTCTTTTGACTTCCAACCTCAAATCAACTTCCTGTTAGACATCTAGAACTGGATATCCAGTAAGATATCTTAAATATCTTTCCTCTTTTCCTTCCTTTCTTCCTCCCTTCCTTCCTTCCTTCCCTCGTTTTTTTTGGCAATAGGTGTGATCTTGATTTTCTTGTGACATCTAGATGATTCTATTCTAAAACAATGACTGAATTTGTAGTTAACTAATAAATATTAGATGATTAATCATGTATGTGTCTCATAGAATTTCAGGACTAGAAATTCCCTTGGAGATCACCTGGTAGCTGATGTTTACTGAACTCCAGATCACTGTCTTTCCTCAATGAATTGTTACATGGCTCACATTTCTGCTTTCTTCCCCTACTCTAGCTCTCACATTAGGAATCTTCAACAGATGAATTGACCCTCCCTCAAACACCTTAACCACTCAATTCCACTGATTCACTGCCTATGACCTACGCCTTCACCCCACTAGAGCTGTACACAGCTACCTTCCCTTACCAAACCCTACCCTTTGCACCATAATTTCTAAACCCCTCAAATCTCAGTTCTCTCTCAGTCTATCTCCCTTGTACTAGCCACATTTTCTTCATTTCCCTATGTTGACTCCTTAGAGCCAATTGAATTTTTTATTGTCCTTTGAGTCTTAAGTCCCATTAACATTTCACCATTGTGCCCCACTAACTCAGCTTTGAATTACACACACCATTTTCTACTTTTACCCCTTTAAATGCTACTAAATGAAGATAGAGAAAAATCACACAATATGTTAGATTGGATCTGTTACAATTATATATTACAGAACCTCAAAACCAGGCTCTCAGTGCTTCTAGACAATACTTCTATGCCTCCCTTTTCTATTTACTATCCCATTCATCTCAATGACTTTCAAACCTTTTCATCCCTTCTTAAACTTCTTATGACTCTACGTTCCCCTCCACTCTCAGCTGTGAATTTTGCCTTATGTTTTACAGAAAATATAAGATCACTCACTCTGAGCTCCCTTTCCTACTCTCTCCTCCATCTCCTATCATTCAGGTACCTTCTGCTGCTCTCTTTACCCCAGTTTCACATGATGAAGTAGTCTTACTCCTTACCGAGGCTAACCTCTATGTTTGCTCAAGGGATACCATTCCATCTCATCTCGAACAAATTATCCCTTTCTTCATTTATACTCTTTCACCTATTTGCATTCCCTTTCTTCCTAAAGACTCATTCCCTACTGTCTACAAACATGCTTATATCTCCCTTATTCTGAAAACACAAACACAGACGTTCATGGGCTTGAGCTTGATGCTTCTATCTCCACTCTCATCATACATTTTTATTCCTTTTGTAGATAAATTCCTTGAAAAGGCTATCTACAGTAAGTACCTCTACTTTCTCTCCTTTCACTATGTTTTTATTCCCTTGCACTAAAGCTACCAACTTCATAATTCTGCCAAAAACCTTTCTCTAAATTTCCTAATGCTAATGATCTCTTAGTTGCCAAACCTAAGAGTCTTTTCTTAATCATCATTTTCCTCCACCTCTCTGCAACCTTTGACACTGTTGACACCTCTTCTACATATTTTCTTCTCTCCAGGTTTTTCAGACACCTCTCTTTTCTGATTCTCTTCCTATCTAACAGACTAATCCTTCTCAGTCTCCTTTGCTATCCTTATCTAGAACATAATTCTTTAAATACAGGGTTCCCATGGGATTATATACTGGACCTCCTTCCCTTCTCCCTCTGTGCTACTTCACTTAGTGATTTCATCAGCTCCCATGGATTTGATTGCCATTTCTATGCAAGACTTTCAGATCTACTTATCCTGCACCAACCTTTCTTCTGACCTCCAATCTTCCTTTTATACTTTAGCACTGAATGTCCAGTAGATATCTTAAACGAACTATTTACAAAATCAAAATCCTTATCTTTCTCCTTAAACCTTCCCCATTCCCTTTCCCAATTTTTCTATTATAATAGAGGGTATTACCACCCTCCCAATCCCCTATACTTAAATTTCAGGTATCATCCTTGACTCTCTCCTTATTATCTCTTAACACTATCATCCAATACCTTGCCAAGACTTATTGATTTTATAATTGAAACATATCTTGAATATGTCCTGCTCTTTCCTCTGCTACTACCGTTATTCTAGTGCAGGCCAATATCACCTCATACCTCAACTATTGTAATGGCCTGATGGTTAGTCTACCCACCTTATGTCTTTATCCACTCCAGTTCATCATCCATTCAACTGCCATAATGTTTTTCCTAAAGAGCAGGCTCAACAATGTCACCCCCCACCCAAAATAAATTTCAATGGCTCCCTATTGACTCCACAATCAAATATAAAATTTTCTGACTTTCAGACCCTTTCTTAATCTTGCCCTCTCTTTCATTTCCAGTCTTCTTACACTTTATTCCCCATCACACACTCTTCAATGGAACACCACAGGCTTCTTGGCTCTTCCAAGAACAGCCCACCTTCTATGAATTCCAAGTATTTTTTTCCAGTTGAATCCCATGACTGAAATGCATATCCCATCCTCTGAGTCCTCCTCAACTCCATCTACTGGACTACCTGGCTTCAAATGAGAAAATTCTAAAATCTCACCACTTAAAGGAAGTCTTCTCCACTCCTATTAATCCTTAATCTATTCCCTATTGATCCTGTACATACACTGTACATATTCCTTTGCTTGATGCCTCCCTCATTAGCCTGGAGGGTCTTTGAGAGAAGGTGTCGTCTTTGTCCTCTCTTTGTGTCCCCAACACTTAGAATACTTCCCCAAACTTATTAGATATTAATAAATGTGTGCTGACTGACTTACTGACTGATCTTTACTCACTCTCATTTTTACAGCAGTGAAAACTAAGACTGAGAGAAATCAAATGCCTCTTAATCATACAGGCAGTCTGCTAGATGCCGTTAGGGGAATTCTAGGTCCCAGAGCAGGTCAACAAGCATTTATTAAGTGTTAACTATCTACCAGATATTGCGCTACATCCTAAAGAAAAGGCAAAGCGGTCTTCATTCTCAAGAGGCTCAACCCATAATGGGGTGCCAACCTGCAAACAACTGTGTACAGAGTAGAGAGGGGAAATCGGAATCTGCTGGGGAAACTGGGTCACTCCTGGGCTTATTTATGTTCTTTCTTTTACATAACAGTAGTATGTAGAGGAGGAATGAGCTGTGAACTCAATGTCCCAAGTCCTTAGTTTGAAACTTGGTTTCTCTCATATTGTAGCAGAGGGGCCTCAAACAAGTCATCTCCCTCCTCTGAGCCCACATTTCTTCATCTCTAAAATGTGGGAAATAAACTTTTGTCTTATTTTTCTCACAGTTGTGTTATGAGGATTTAATGAAATGATTTCTATAAAGAACTTTGCAAGTGTGACCTATTTTAAACAAGGAGAGTATTTGCTGAATGTAGCAGCTTCATAACATGATGTGAAGTGCTTGGGATTTGGAGTTAAGTGGCCAGAGTTCTTGAGTCATTCTTTTACTAAGTGCTGTTGTGAGCTTGAGCTCAGCGTTTCAGTCTCTGTGAAATGAAAGGTGTACAATCTTTACTCTGCCTTTTTAATTTCTTAGCCATGTGGCCCTGAATGAGTCTCTGGGCCTCAGTTTTATCATCTCTACAATGGGATATTTGGAATAGGCAGCTTATAAAGATCATTGGTCTTAGAGTCAGAAGCCCAGCCTTTAGATTCCGCTTCTGTCACTAGTTGTGTGACCTTGAACAAGTCTATTAATAGCTCTGGGCTTCAGTTTCCTCATCTGTAAAAACGAGAAGTTATATTAGATGACCTTTAGCTCTGAATCTATCACTCTATGGTAGGTAATGTTGTTTCCATGGTTAACATTCTCTGAGATTTTATGTTGAAGAAAAATGCCCTCTCTTCACCACAGCCACCAAAACAGATAGTTTTAGTCTCTCAAAAATGCATGGGAATGTGGTCTCAGCTGCACGATGAGGGAACTGAAGAATTACATACAATTTAGGACCTGATAGAATGGGCAAAAAACACAGACTTTCCAGTTTTGAGATTGACAATTGGTTGATTACAGCAGTAATAAGCACATATTGGCACCAGGAATGTCTGATCAGTCATCACTTCTCCAGAATAATTCAGGAGCTACACGAAGTCCTCAAAGGAAGCACAACAGAATTTGAAATGGACATGAAGGTTTTCAGAGTCGAAAAATCAAGTGAGAAGAACCTGCCATTCAATCTGTTCCATTAAATATGAAAATGAAAATACCTTCACAAAATGCACTCTCTCCCTCCCTCTTCCCAACAAACAAAAGCTCTCGCACAGCCTGAAATTGCTCATCAAGGAAAGAAAGACCAGGCACAGATTTTAAATGGATTCTTCTGAATGAAGCAATTACTAGAGAGGGGAACACACTGTTTGTTGGTCTCTGTCCTGCCCATCTCTGAGGTGAAGTCTCATTTGGGCTTCTTAACACTCTAATCTCTCTCCTTTTTGGACAAAGGTCAGGAATAAACATTTTCCTCACGTATTCCATCAACTTCTGGCCATCAAAAGAACGTGGTGGACTAAGCTTAATAAGAGTCATGTGCGAGGGCACTGAGAGGATGAAACTGAGGTTCAAAACCCCAGGATGCTTTTAGCTTTGACTCTAACTCAGTAACCCTGATAAGATTCCAGTCATGCCTCAATTTCTCCATCTTCAGAATGGGCTTGTTTTACCATAGTTAGAAATTCTAGAATAGGATGAAATGCACCAGAGACTTGTGCAGAATTGTCTGAGTTTCCTTTGTTGTGTGTGTATAAGTTTTCTCCCCAAAGTCTCACCTCTTTAAAGACTGTGAATCTCTGCTGTTTATTTTCTCTAAGCATTCATTATTTCTTGGCAGTGTGGTAAATGCCAGGAGCTGAAAGTGATTAAAAAAAACAACAACTTCTTCCTCAATGAAAATGCAGTAACTGTAGTTTTCCATTTTGACAGCAAGAGAAGGAGAAGCTGGCACTGGGTGCACCTTGTGGGCACGAATGGATGACTTAAAGGAAGTTACTTCACCTCTCCAGGGTTCATTTGCCCACCTGAAAACTGTAGGGCTTCAACTGCTGAATATTCCTAAGGTTCCTTATCACTCCAATCTTCTGCTCAGGAACTTATGTTGTGTTCTGCAGTGCAAAGTAACTCCTTGAGGGCAGGTAAAGACTAGCATGTTCATTTGCATCCTCCTCCTCACCTAGTATAGTGATTAGTTAATATTAAGTATTTAATAAATACTTGTCAATTGCCTACTTTACTATGTGGATCAGAGCAAAATTGTATGTGTGCATGTGTGGCCAAATCCTTTGGCATCCCAAAGCAATTTTCAGCACCAAATAGCATTCCTCGCCATCTCCTAAATATCCTGCCATCTTGGCTAAAGGGTGGCAGCTGTCTTATCATTCTTCAGGAAATGGAGAATGGGAAAATAAGGAATTCAATAAGCAACTATCCTGTCCAAGACATCTGGGTCGAGTACAAAAGGACAATGGAAAGTCTGCCTTCATGGGACTCATGCATACTTTTAAAAAAGTATTATACACTTCTATACATTTTACTTCACAATACTTTGATGAGCCAGATCTAGCATTCAATCTAAGCTGAAAAGGGATTGTTAGAAGCTTCTGTTTCTCTATGGAATTGTTCTCTTGGTGCTAAGCCCGAGCCCCATTCAGACCTTTCTGGAAAAGATGTGTAACAACTCCAGAGTTTGCACTGACCATCTCCCCAGGCAAAACCAAGCAGGGGAAGAATACTTTATGTGCTGGTTATGACATAGAGTTTGCTGGACAACATTTAGAGCATGCCCATTGGTATCTCCAATCTGTCATAACACAGGACAAATGTACAATGACTTGGGCCTAAAATTATACAGGAAGAAGAGGATTGCTGTTGGGGAAGGGCAAATAGCTTTCAATGAACCCAAGTTGAAATCCCATCTTAGGCAAAAAAGTATTTTAATGACATCTCTGGCTTTGAATTCCTCTATATTTCTCCCTGGTTGGTTCCTTTTCCCACTTCCAGAGAACTCTTCCTTCTTTTTGTTATCCTTTTAAAATTTTTTAAAAATTAATTATGAAAAATTTTCCAGGGTTATATGATTCATATTCTTCCTCTTCCTTCCTCTCTCCACCCTCCGATAGCCATCACAATTCCACTGGGTTTTACATGTGTCATTGATCAAGATCTATTTCCATATTATTGATATTTGCACTAGAGTGATTGTTTAGAGTCAACATCCCCAATCATATCGCCATAGAACCATGTGATCAAGGATATGTTTTTTCTTCTGTGTTTCTACTCCCACAGTTCTTTCTCTGGATGTGGATAACATTCTTTCTTATATGTCCCTCAGAAATGTTTTGTATCATTGCATTGCTGCTAGTGGAGAAGTCCATTACAATGGATTGTGTCACAGTGTATCAGCAGAGAACTCTTCTTTATAACAAGTTTTTTTTTTTTAATGGAAGAAGAGGAAAAAAGTCAGACAAACAATCAACTTATTGAAAAATATACAACTTTGTATACAATGTTTACCTTCTGGAGGAGGTTGGGGGGATGTGTCTTTTTCTATCTCACCGTGTTTGTTCTACACTTGTTTTTCATGACTTTGCAACATTCTCTTTTGATTGGTTGTCCTTTCCGTTGGCATAGTTGTAGTCATTGTGTATGCTATTTTCCTAGCTCTGCTTGCTTTGCTTTATGTCTGTTTTAGATAAGACTCTTCACCTTTCCCTTTTCATCATATTCACAATTTCTTATAGCACAATAATATCCCATTACAATCATATGACACATTTTTTTAGCCATTCCCCCATTGTTAGGCATTGATTTTGTTTTGAATTCTTTACTGCTATAGAAAGTGTCTCTGTAAAAATGTTGTTGTATATAGTCTTTCTTTTTATCGGTGATCTCATTGGTGTGCATGTCTAGCAATAGAAGCTAGCTCCAAATGTCTGGAGATTTTAGGCACTTTGTGTGCATAATTCCTGATTGATTTGGTTGCGCCCATCCCCAGCACCACCATGTCACTCGATTTGGCTTTCTACAAATCCTCCAATGTTGACTCTCCGCATCTTTTCCATTTGCTAATTTTCTGGAAGGGAGAAGGGAGATGAAAACTCAGGATCATTTTGTTTTTCATTTCTCTTCTTCTTAGTGATTTAGATCATTCTTTCAAATGTTTCTTAATACTTTACCATTCTTTTGAGAACTGTTTGTTCGTAACCTTCGAACATTCCTCTGTAGGGGAAGGCCCGCTTTTTTCATGCCAATATTCTCCCAGTGTTGAAAGGTTTTAAGACAAGGGACATGGTGGTCTTGGAAGAACTGAAAATGAGAATCACATAGAGAGCAATGGCAAGCTCCCCAGTGATAGAGGAGCACAAATGTAAGCTGAAGTAATGCGGACCCCAGGGAAAATATCCAAGGAACAAAGACGATAGTCCAGTCCTCCGGTGAGATCACAGCACAACAGATGGATCCTTTCAGTGGTCTACTGGCATCCTCAGAATGTTAGGAGAAAACAAGGAAGTCCTCAGGATGTTGGGTGGCCTCATTTGGAGAGTTCTGTGAATGGCATAGTCCTAGAACTGGAAGGTAACTCAGAAGCAATTCAGTTGACCCATCCATTTTACAAATAACAAAACTAAACAAAACTATGAGGTAGGGATATTACATGACCTACCTGGGTCCTAGAAGTAGTAAGCAATCAGATGCAGGATTGAAAAACAAGTCCTCTGACTGTACGGTATTCCCTTCTACAGAATGAGCAGGCACAGAAGGATTATGAACTATACCACTCAATGCAATTTCTGCATCCACAAGAGCTCCATAGGAGTATTTGAATAGGTTTTAGGCATTATACTAATCACTGGGGGGTACGAAGATGAAAATGAAACAATCCCTGTGCTCAAGAGACTTATGCTTAACTATGGGAATGCAACATATATAGAGAGAAATACAGAGGCAAAATGGTACCTCAGTATCTGGTGAGGAAATATATACAAAGGACTTTAGGACAAGAGAGGTTTTGAAAGAACGAGATGAGAAGTAGAACACCCTAAGGACACACGGGGAAAAATCACTTTCTGATGGGGCCATCAAGGAAGACCCCATGAATGGAGTAATGGCATTGGAATTGGGCCTTGAAACCTTGGGACCAATTACACAAGCAGAGCTGGTAAGGACAGGCTATAGCTGGCAGGAGAAACAGTGGGAAACCACAGTGTTAGTTCAGGGAAACAGCCAAGATTTCCCAAATCAGCCTAGGGAGGTTGTAGGTGAATGAAAGAATGCCAGGTAAGATCTGTGTTAGAGTTGGCAGTACTCTGGGTGCATTTAAGTGTTTGTTTACAAATGCTTATCCACCGTGGGGCAGGAAAACACAGGAAGACTTAAAACTGATGTGATTGTGTAAACATGTTATAAATGTTCACCCTCTTTATCCCTGTTCTGAGTTCCCCTGTTCAGGGAAGCCTTTCTTACCTTGAGTCACATCTGTAGTCTAAAGTTCCTGTTGTGTCTACTTAGGCTGTGGACACCAATGGAGACACAGTCCTGGACAGAAATCCCAGGAGATGTCTGGTGATCAAATAAGTTACTTTTGGAGAGGAGTCTTGGCTTTGGTTCTGCAGCATTTGTTAAGTTCCTTTGGGAGGAATGCTTTTTATTGCTGGATTTCCTTACATGTCCAACAACTGCAATTCTATGTCTTCTGACTCTTTTTCATTTCGATTTTTGAGCTTCCTCAATGGTCAGAAAAATGATTGGTTAAAATGGTGCCTGGGTAGCATTTATTAGTATATTCATTCCTCCTTGTGACTTCCAGATCGGATTAAATCTCCTGACTAAGACTGAGGAAGGCTTTGTTAACTTCCATCCCTGCTCTTTCCCATCAAACTTTGCTGAAGTCTCAAACTGAGCCTTCTCTCAATCTCCACTCTAGCCACATCATCATTACAGACAATCAAAGGTGCCGAAAGAGAGCCTGACTGGCAATCTGGGGGATCAAGGGTGATGCAAGGGGCACAGGAAGGTCCATTCTCAGTTCTGAGGGGCTGACCCCATGAAGAATTCTTCTTCCAGATAAAATATGCCAACTTGCTTCCAAAGACAAAGAGGACAGATATACGGTGGGAAGTGAGCATGTCCTTCCTTCTTCTGCTTTGGAAACCTAACCCTCTACCTTGCCTAGAAATAGTCAACATTTATGTAGTAATATTGACGCATCATCTCATTTGAACTTCCAAATAATCCTAGAAGGGACTTATTTGGTAGAGGAAACTGAATTCCATAGAGGTCAAATATCTTCCCCAGGATCACATCTCTAGTAAATGAAAGTCACAATCTCAACTTATATCTTCTTAAATAGAAGTCCAGCCATTAATCAATTCTAAGATGCCACCACTTTAAACACCTTTTGAGAATCTGGAAGCTACCTAGTAACCTTAGTTCATCCCACTTTTAAACAAGGACATTATCTGAGGCAGGTCAAGAAAAAGAGATCCAAGGTGGGGTCCCCCTATAAACCAGGCTAGAAATATGAGCTAAGACCTCCCCTTCCCCAGGGCCTACAAATTTTCCTGTTGCTCTCCCCTTGGAACATTGCTTAAGTGTTATCTTCGGTTATGGCATTCTTCAACACAACACCCTGAAGACAGAGAAGAAAAAGAGGCAGCCTTATTGATGGTGCAGGCAAACAGGGGAACCCTCTCAGACTGCCCAGCAGGACATGAGGGTCAACTCCAGGGAAATTTCCATTCAGGTCATTTAGAAGGTTGTATCTATAGGTTTAGCAGATAGCCTAAAGAGAGATGATTATCTAAAGGAAACAATGAAAGATTATTGCACATACACAAGTTCACTTGCCTGAAGGAGCTTCAAAGGCAGCCACATACCTATTTATTCTTCAGCAACAGCTTCTATGAGATTAACAATGAGGCGCCCTAATGTTATTAAAATTACACTGAAATCTCAAGACCAACATTGTTATACGTTTTTTCAAGTCTATTAGGTATTTAACATTCTTTTTAAAAAAGGTTAAAATTTTTCTCCCTTCCTCCACCCACCCATCTACAATTTGAAAAGGCAAACAACATATCAATTGTACATATGAAATCATGCAAAATATATTTCCATTTTGTCCATGTTGCAGAAAGGTAGAAATATGTACATCAGAATTCAAGAGTTTGAGGGCATCTGGGTAGCTCAGTGGATTGAGAGTCAGGCCTAGAGATGGGAGGTCCTGGGTTCAAATTTGACCTCAGACACTTCCCAGCTGTGAGATCCTGGGCAAGTCACTTGAACCCTTATCACTCTTCTCCCTGGGAGCCAATACACAGTATTGACTCCAAGATGGAAGGTAAGGGTTTAAAATAAATAAAGAATTCAAGAGTTCTCTCTCTAGAGGTGGGTAGCATTTTTCATCTAAAGTCCTTTAGTATTGATTTAGATCATTGTGTTGATGAGAGTGGCAAAGACTCACAGATTATTATATTTACAATATTACTGTTATTGTGTACAGTGATATCCTGATTTTACTCACCTCTGCATCAATTCATATAGATCTTCCCTGATTTTTTAGGTTGTTTGTTTGTTTGTAAAGTCACCCCTTCATCATTTTTTATTACATAAGAGTATTCCAAGTATTCCATCACATAAACATGCTATCACTTGTTCAGTCATTGATGGGCATCCCCTTAGTTTTCTTTTTTTTTCCCCCACCAAAAAATAGCTAGTATATACTCTAGATCCTTTTCATTTGATCTCTTTGGATCATATACCTAGTAATGGTATAGGTGAGTTGAAGGGTATACACAATTTTCTAGTCCTTGAGCATAGTTCTGACTTCTCTAGAAACTGTAGATGATGTAGGGAATATGGATAAAATAGGAACCAGTTCACAGCTCTACCAATAAGCACTAGCGTTCCTATTTTATCCATATTCCCAAATCATCTACAGTTTTTTTTCTATGTGTTACCAATTTAATAAGTATGAGATGATATATGAGAGTAGTTTTATTTGCATTTTTCTAATCAATAGTGATTTCAGCCTTTTTATATGAGTATTGATAACTTGGATTTCCTCTCATAATGATCTGTTCATATTCTTTTGTCATTTATTAATTGGGGAATGGCTCTAATTTTTTATAAATCTGATTTAACTTCCTATATATTTAAGAATGGAGGCCTTTGTCAGAGAAACTTGCTGTAAATATTATTTTCTAATTTCTTGCTTCTTTCTAATTTTGACTGTGTTGGATTTGTTTGTGTGTATATATATATATATGTATATGTATATGTATATATATATATATTTTAACTTAATGTAATAAAAATTTTCCATTACATTTTCAGGAATCCTCTTTATCTTTTCATTGATCATAAACTCTTCCCTTAGTCATAAATCTTACCGGTAAAATTTCCTGTGCTCCCCTAATTTTCTTATGGTATTGTCCTTTGCATTTAAATCATTTATCTATTTAGATGTTATCTTGGTAGATGCTGTGAAATATTGGTCTCTGCCTAGTTTTTGCCAAACTCTGTCACAATTTTCCCTACAATTTTGTCAAAGAGTGAGTTTTTGCCCTCCAAACCTGGATCTTTTTGTTGCTGTTGTTCAGCAGTTTTTTCAGTTATTTCTAACTCTTCATGACTCGATTTGGGGTTTTCTTGGCAAAGATATTAAAGTGGTTTGCTCTTTCCTCCAGCTCATTTTTTAGAAGGCGAAACTTGAAACAAACAGGGGTAAGTGATTTGCCCAGAGTCACAAAGCTAGTCAGTGTCTGAGGCCAGATTTCAACTCTAGAAAGATCTTCCTGATGCCAGACCTGACACTCTGTCCGCTGGACCACCTTATGGCCCATTAGATGTTTAAATATATCAAAGAATATATTAACATGGTCATTACCTTCTACATATTATGTATTGAATCTATTCCATTGATCTATCCCTCTATTGCTTAGCTACAACCAGATTATTTTGATGACTACTACCTTGAAATATAGTTTAAAATCTTCTAATGCCAGGCAGCTAGGTGGCAAGTGGATAAAGCACCAGGCCTGGAGTCAGTGATACCCAGAGTTCAAATCCAAATGCATTCACAGGCATTTACTAGTTGTGTCACCCTGGACAAGTTACTTAACCCTTTTTGCCTCAGTTTCCTCATCTATAAAATGACCCGAGAAGAAAAGGGCAAACCACTCCAATATCTTTGCCAAGAAAACACCAAATGGAGTCACAAAGAGTTAGACACAACTGAAATAACTCAACAATGGCAATGATGGCAGCAATTGTTAGGCCACCTTCTTTCACATTTTTATCATTGAATCCTTTATCATTCATGATGTTCTGTTCTTTCATATTAATTTTGTTATCATGTATTTATAACACAATAAAGTAACTCTTTGATGGTTTGACTGGTATGTCAGTGAACGAGAGCTCCTGAGGCTGTTCTCACTCCAAGGCCCACCACTGGTGGTGTCCCCATGCACACTGCAGCTAGGATCCCACTGTGGTGTCACAAATCTCTCACTGATGTCCTAAGTTGTCTTACTCAGACCTTGTGTTGGCTACTCTGCTCCAGGAGACACTTTGATGCTTTATTTTCCATTTGGAAAATTTATTTTTATATTTGATTTTTATTTGGAGGTAAATGCTGGGAGAGTTGCTACTTGTACTTCACCATCTTGGCTTTACCCCAAGGCATACATTTCTTCATTATTTTGATTTATTTTAATTGCTTTCTTAAAAATTAAATTTCACAATGCCTTAGAATAATTTATAATTTTAAGACATAAAAAAAAAAAAAAACAAATCCCCAAATCAGTAAAGGTTAAAGACTCAATTAGGTCAGTCTTAATAATGGATCAAGCTTTTTATTAGCATAGATTTTTAAAATATATCACTTAATGTATAACATCCCAATAATATAACAGATGTCATTTGTTACAAATATGTAATAAATCATGATATATATGCACATCCAAGGGAAAGCAGTTTTCAGAGTAGCTATGTTCAAAAATCTGCCTCATTCTTTTTTCTCTATCCCTCCTCCCCAAGAAGGGAACATGATATAAGTAGTATATTTAGTGTCAGATAATGCATATTTCCTTGTTCATCATGTTTTAAAACAGCAAATTGCTTAGAGCAAAATTCACGAAGCCAGTCAACTGAAGAATGGTATGTTTGGACCTGCATTTGGTGATCATTAGATTAAGTCTACACTGCCTATCTTTAGATTTAATCACCAAAGGTGAGAACACCTCTAATTCTGGGAGGTCTGTAACCCACATGTGCTAGAGTGGGTGACGAATCAGAATCCACTGACTGCCCTCTAGGCAGTACTATGAGAAGAGTCTATTGTGATTGGACATGCAAAGTAGGAGGGAGGCACAGGAATTGACACATAAGTGACCCCTTTAAAAAGAGGGAGTTGAGTGAGTAAGAGGTCTTCGGTGGAAGAGAGCATCCAGTGATGGACCTTTAAAGACTGACTGAATCTTCCTGAACTTCTCTTAAGAAATTTCTTTTAGTAGACTCTGTGAATGAAGTTTGCTCCATCCACCTCTGGCCTCTGGCCCTCTAACTCTCTGCTGAGGGTTAAGATCTACCTGGATTAATTAGAGGATCGTAGTAAATTACCTACTGGGTTAGATTCTAATTTCCTTATTTCCTCTCTTCTTAATTGTAAATAAACTTCCATAAAAGTCAATTTTGACTTAAGATTATTCTTAATTGAAGATTGATCTTTTAATATATTAAACCCATAAACCCCGTTTTCCCCCCTTACAATTCAGACTCTGTTTCTTCTTTCCATGGTGGTGGATGTTGCCTTTTCATTTTTTGACTACTACCTATGCTACCAGGGCTTCACATAGTCTCACATAGATTAAAAAAAAATACTATTGGACATGGTTAACACTTCTTCTGGAGCTTACAATCTCTTTAGGGAGAAAAAACATATACATATGAACATATGTGTGTACATACATGCAAATATACATATATATGTAACTGAGAGTATTAATTAGAGAACACTACAACATGTTTTCTTTGCTATTCCACCTCCCACTTCCATGCCTTTGCTTTGGCTCTCTCCCATGTTTGAATAGTCCTTCCTCCTATTCCCAGACACCTTTAATTTTTACTTTGCTTAATTCAAAGCACAAATTCTCCTACTAAGAGAAGATATTGCTTGATATCTACAATCTTCCAATTGTTAACTCACTCTCTCTTTTAAATTTACTATCACTGGACAAATATTTTATGTTTCCATATCTCTGTATATGCTGTCACTACCTGCTATAATATATAATCTTTGAGGACAAAGGCAATTTGTTTCTTCCATGTTCACAAAAGGTTGGGTCTGGGACACAATTTGGGGTTCTAGGCACTTGGTCTTGAAGTTAGAAGTTTCTGGGTTCAAGGTTCACTTCATACATACTCTGATTATGTGACCCTGGCTTAGTCACTTAGTCTCTTAATGCTCCAGGCAATTCTCCAAGGTGCCAAGTTGTATAGCAGGTTCCCATCTATATTGGTGAATGATAGTTCATCACAGTTACATTACCTTATAGTCATCTTACAAATATGGTCCAATAAGATTTATTAATAATAACTAACATAAAAAACTAGAGTGAAAAGGTGCTAACTCAGTTGGGGTTTTAAGAAAGAGAGTGAGAGAGGTGGAGTTTCTGAGAGAGGGGGTCCTGTGGAATTCTATAGAAGTGTTTCACCCCACTTAAGATCATGGATGTTACAACATGCAACTTGTATGAAAGGAAAAGGATGCTGGGAGATAAAAAGAATTCTGAGAGATGGAGTCCAAAGGTTCAAGATTTCTAACTGATACAATACAAACACATACACACCAGTGTCTACTACATACATGGAAAACAGTAGGTTCCATTATTCATGATGATTGTTCAATTGAAAGAATCAAACTGGCTTCCATCTCACAGGGCAAATGCAATTTTTCCTCTGGCTCCAGGGGTCACCATCCATATATGTGGTCCCATGGTAACTGCCATTCCTCTCAGAAATTCAGCATGGCATGTGGGAGGTCTCAGAATGACACGAGAGGTAAATAACAAATGGTAAACATTACTCTGAAGAATCCTTTGCCATTAAATTTGGGCCAAATCAGTACTTCGTTGGCTGAACTGGGGCCATCTTGCCATTTCTTAGGAATGGCCTGATGGGCTGAGGCAGTCTGTTCACTTCCTAGGAGTGATCTACTTGCCATGGTTCATGGATGACAACCTAGATCAGTTGAGGCTGCAGGAAAAGTCAGAAACTTCAGGATTTTTGCCAAACAATGAAAGAATGGGATTGGGAAGCCATATCCTGAGCAAAAGGAGAGAAGGATGAGCAAAAGGGAAAGAAGAAAAAAGGGCTGATATGAGCACACTGGAATGCCAATTGTGCGTTGTCGAGGAGGATGCTCTGTGTGTGTGTGTGTGTGTGTGTGTGTTGTGTGTGCACCACTTAGCTTGCAGGTAAATAACCTATCCCAATGATTGGGAGCTTTGTTCTAAATAGGAGAGAGCATCCTAACAATTTCAGATTGATTGGGAATACATATATATCTGACAACTGATAGTTGCTGAGGGCTTGGAGCGAGAGCTTATAAAGGCATAGTTTGGGGATTTGGAAGAAAGAACAAGGCATGGAAAGAGTCTCAAATCCCTACCTTGGGAGGATTGGTCGAACTGAAGAGTTTTAACCTAGGGAAGAAAAGACGCAAGTTTCCCAGGATAACCATCTTCATTCAAGTGCTCCTCATTCGTAAAATGAAACTGGTGGACTAGATGACCTTGAAAGGCACTTAAAATCTCTAACTCCTTATCCTACTTTAAGTACCATTATGTGAAAGAAGGCTTTAGTTTCTTATGTTTGGAACCAAAGCACACAATTAGGAACAATAGGCAAAAGTTGTGATGCCCCATCCCAAAAAAAAAAAAAAAAAAAATCAATCTTCTTGTATGGGGAGTAAAATAACTAACAATGGCGGCTCTTCCAAAGTGGAATGAGCTTCTCTGAGGACTATTGGGTTCTTTCTCATTCTCTTCAGGCATAGACTGACTAAAGATGAGGTAAAAAGTATGCTTTTCCCAGTGTGGTTTCAACCAGAAGAGTACTTGCTCTGAAATTTGTGACTCAGTGATTTATTTAGGCAGAGTCCAAAAGGGCATGCTTGTCTGCCTCCCTGATTAGGTTCTTTGATATGAAAAAGCAGAGATTGGCCTCAAAATCCATGTCAACCTGACCACAATGGCAGCACAGCCACAGGTCCCAAGGGGCAGGACAAGAAATAAGGCTTTGAGCCAAAAGTCACGCCAACCAATGAAGGAATAAGACGTGTTCAAACCAAAAGACTTGGTGTAGAGCATCCTGGGCAAGACAGGGGGCATTTGTTTCTCTTAAATGAGTGCATTTGCTGGCTTTTATGCTGAGATGAGTGGCACTGGAGCCGCCTACCCAATCCACTAAATGAGTCTTTGCCGTGGGTGGTACTGACTCATTACGTTCCTTTTCTGAATGGACTGGTGACGGATAAGCCATTTTTGGCTTTCATTCACCAAATTCACTGAGCGTCTCTTACATGGAAGACACGGGGCTCCATGCTGTCTGGCCTGCAAAGACCCAAAAAAAGCCCCAAAATCACTTGGAAAAATAAATCATGGCTAGACTCATAAAGAGTGACTCTGGAGAAAGGATTAGGGAGCTTCTTAATAGAACAATGACTTAAAATGTATTGATCAACACTCCAAGGATACTCACAGTTGTACAGTACAAAGGGCTCTAACCATAGGAGAGGGAGTGAATGGTCAGTCTCAAAGGCTCATGTGGTTTATCGACCCAATGCCATTTCCTCTGCAAGCTCACTCATGGGTGTTCTCAGGCCGCATGTATCCTTCCTCGTTCCCCTCAGCGTCTTGCAATACTCCGAGCTGTTCACTTCTGAAGGTCCATCATCAATTAACTTCAAAGAGACCTAGACACACGCTTCAAAGCCCCCATTGCAGAGTACATGAGAAACTCAAGCTCTATTTTTGTGGGGTTTCCATTATAATGCAGTGACTTGGCTGAGGGTACAGAGGACATCCTAATGTGGCAAATACACTTACCGGAAAAAGTACCATGCCCTGAGAGGCTACTTTATTGGAACGAACGGCCTATACCAAAAAAAAAGAAAATCCTATAATACAAAATACCAGTTATTTGAAGCTAGCTAGACTCGGTGAAGATGTCTTTCATATGGACAAAAATTTTATGTTACAAAAGTGCAATGGACTTCTGGGGAAGCAGTGGGTTCCCTCTCATTGGAGCAATTCAAGTAAATTTAGATGATGATTTATTTGGAAAGTTATTGTATGAAGAATTTTTTGTTCATGTGTGGGTTGTAAAGATAGCCTAGTGCCGTGGTTGGGAAGCTTGGCTTAGAGCCAGGAAGAGGTAGCTTCAAGCCTTGTCTCAACATTTATGAGTTGTATGATACAATGAAATTCATCTAGCTTATCAAAGCTCTAGCCTCCCTCCCTCCCTTCCTTTCTCTTTCTTTCTTTCTTTCTTTCTTTCTTTCTTTCTTTCTTTCTTTCTTTCTTTCTTTCTTTCTTTCT
>NC_058132.1:646472132-646474425 GCF_016433145.1 Gracilinanus agilis | reverse complement strand
TTTAGTTTCTTTCTTTCTTTCTTTCTTTCTTTCTTTCTTTCTCTCTCTCTCTCCCTTCCTTCCTTCCTTCCTTGTTTGATACAGTGGCCCTCAGAATTACCTAGAGTTTAGAAAAATCCAGTGTACCACAATGGCTAATGGAGAGCCAACTGGAATAATGAGACTTCTTTTCCTTTTTTTTTAAAATTTTGAACTTTTAAATTATTATTAACCTAACTTTCATCAAATAAAGAAAACTTTGGAATAAATTTCCAGATTGGATTTGAAGATATGATCTATTTACATTTTTAAATTAATTTTTAATTTTTTTCCAGATTGCATGTTGATATTATTTTATTATTTATTTATTTTTAAGCCCTTACCTTCTGTCTTAGAATCAATACTGTGTATTGATTGTAAGGCAGAAGAGTGATAAGGACTAGGCAATGGAGGTTAAGTGACTTGCCCAGGGTCACACAACTAGGAAGTGCCTGAGGTCAAATTTGAACCTGGGACCTCTCATCTCCATTTATTAAGCACCTACTATATGCAACTAGGTAGATGGAGTACAAGACCTGGAATAAGGAAGTCTCTTTTTCCTGAGTTTGTTTGGTCTCAGACATTAACGGTGTGACCCTGGGCAAGTCCTTTAATCTCATTGCCTGAGTTTCCTCATCAGTAAAATCAGCTGGAGAAGAAAATGGCAAACCTTTTCAGTATCTTTGCCAAGAAAACCCCGAATGGGGTCATGAACAGTGAGATGTTACAGAAATGACTCAACAACAACAAACTACTATAGGCAAGACAACATGCTAGGTATTGGAGATAAAGAAAAAATGAAAAATTGGTTCTTGTCCGGATTTGAACTCTGGTCTTCTTGATTCCAGGTCCAGTGTATTAATCACTGTATCATCTGGAAGCCTTAGCATGCTTACCTTTCTGGATTTTGATTTCATCATCTTTAAACAGAGGGTGTTGGATTAAATGACCACTAAGTTCCCTTTAGTTTTAATTGTGTGATGCTATGAATTCTGGATTGGGATCTGGAATCCTGGCTTCTACCTTGCTACCATCTGATGGAATACCATGAGAAGGAGAAGCTGGCTCAATAGATAGAGAGGCAGGCATGGAGATATGAGATCCTGGGTTCAAATCTGGCCTTAGACACTTCCTAGCTGGGCGACCCTGTGCAAATCACTTAACTCCCCATTGCCTAGCCATTACTGCTCTTCTGCTGTGGAAGCAGTACGTTGTATTGATTCTAAGATGGAAGGAAAGGGTTAAAAAAAGACTATGAGAGCAGTTCCTCTGAACCCAGTGTCTCCATCTACAAAATAAGAGAATCGGTCTAGATGACCTCTTAAGACTCTTCCTGGTGCTGACATTCTATGCTCCATGTCCGAAGGCCCTTCTGAGCCTGAACCTTCTGTGGATCCTTTTTCTGAGCTGTCTGTTGGTAGGGCATCTGCCTGTCCTTATTTCAACTCTCCCTTGGCTTTCTCAGGAGCTGGAAAGCTGGGGGTGTGAACAGGAGTGAGTCCTCAGCCCCCTGGCTCTGCTGGAAGGTTCTCCCTCCAAGACACAGAGCAATTGAACTCCCTCCAGATTCCCCCTACTCCAACCCTCTTCTGTGTTTTCCTGTGGTATGTGCCCTGTCCTCAGTCCATCATTTCTATATCACCCGGTGAAAAGTCTTCCCAGACTGTTTGTAGTGCCTGCTGGCCACAGTCCAGCCCAGGATCCACAAGGCCTGTGCATTACATTGGCCTGCCCAGAACCGAGTTGGACCTGGAGATCAGTGAAGGCCTGCCTGGGGATTTCAAGAGTATGTTCTGGGCCCCTGGTTTGGGGGATTTGAAAACGGCTTCTTGCCTCAGCCTTATAAGGCTCAGACTTCTCTGCTCTGTGCTGGGCGCCCTGGGTGGGCCCATGGTAAAGGCCTCCTGTTTATTTCTTAGTTCAACACCCAGCAGGGCCTGGCAGACAGGATGGAAGGGGGGGAATGGGGAGTGGACACAGACTTCAGGGACCATGCTAGGTCCTCATGGCTGCCCACTTCCCAGGAATTCTGGTCAGGGCCCCCATGGAAACAAGTTTCCTGGGGAAGGAGATAGGGTTGTTTTAGTCTTCAATAGGCCACTATGGCCAGCTTGGCAGAAGGTGGGAGGACAGAATTTGGCTTAAGGTGAATAGCTACATCTCAGTGAGAAGAAAGAGGATGAATTGGAGTGAAGCTTTCCTTCCTTCCCTCCCTTCTTCCTTCCTTCCTTCCTTCCTTCCTTCCTTCCTTCCTTCCTTCCTTCCTTCCTTCCTT
>NC_058132.1:646444733-646462149 GCF_016433145.1 Gracilinanus agilis | reverse complement strand
CTTTCTTTCTTTCTTTCTTTCTTTCTTTCTTTCTTTCTTTCTTTCTTTCTTTCTTTCTTTCTTTCTTTCTTTCTTTCTTTCTTTCTTTCTTTCTTTCTTTCTTTCTTCCTTTCTTTCTTCCTTCCTTTCTTTCCTATATTCTTCCCTCCCTCCTTATATCCTTTATTTTTCTTTCTTATTTTTTAAACATTTTCCAAGTGACAAGTGTTTTTTTTTTAACATTCAAACCCTACTACCTACTCCCACATTGATAAAATTAAGAACAAAAAGAAATTCGTCTATATATTTAATAGCCTGGAAAAAGAAATTCCTACATTATCTACATCTTAGAATGTCTAATTCTCTATTTTAAACTGATTACTTTTCAGAAGATAAATGATATGCTTCATTTTATAGGCAGCTTTGATGGCACAGGGAATAAAGTATTGGGCCTGAATTCAGGAAGACCAGATTGCATTTCTAGCCTTTGACACTTACTAGCTGTGTGATCCTGAGTAAGTCACTTAATTTCTGGTTGGCAAAGTTTCCTCATCTACAAAATGAGGATAATAATAGCACCTATCTCCCAAGTTTGTTGTGAGGATCCAATGAGATAATAATTCTAAAGCACTTAACACAGAGCCTGGCACATAGTCAATATTATGTAAATGCTAGCTCTTATTATAAACTCACCATTTATCATTGCATTGACTCAACTTTTAAAGTCTTTCAAAGTATTTTTTTCTCTCTAATGTTATTTTCATTCCATAATTTTTTCTCCTACTTCTGCCCAGTTTTCTCTGTATCTCTTCATAAAGGTTATTCCAGTTTCCACTGAAATTTTCCATTTCACCATATCTTAATGGCACAATAATATTCCATTATGTTTATGTGCCACAATGTGTTTAGCTACTCCCTAATAAAAAAGACACTTCCTTAGTTTCCAATTTTTCGCATCTACCAAAAAAGCTGCTATAAATATTTTTGTATCTTTAGATCTCTTTCCTCTTTCTTTTATTTCTTTGGGAGTAGAGTTAGCCTTATTTTCAACCACCATTAAAATAGTGATAATAATGTCTCCTTCATATGGTTTCTGTGAGGCTCAAATGATATAATTTATAGAGCTCTTGGCAAATAATAGTAACGATGATATTAATATTATTATGATAACTAGCATTTATGTATTACTTTAATGTTTGCAAAGCATTTTATAATTATCTCATTTTGTCCTCAAAATGGTCTTAGGAAGTAGATGATGTTATTATTCCTTTTTACAGATGAGGAAAATGAGGTAGTCAGAAGTTAAATGACTTACCAAGGTCATATTGTATATGTCTAAGGCTATATTTGAACGACTTTAGATAAAACACTCTATTTATCATACCATTTAGATGCCTTAAAAGAAATATGTGGGTGTAAATATAATGTAGCACTATTTAATATTACTCTATAAAAGTTAACTAATGTTATTAGCTTGTCATAATCTCTGAAAAATATATGACTTACGAATTGGACAGCCATTTAATTCTTGTGAATGACCTAATATCTTCTGACAGGTCCATGGTAGGTCTTGAGGGAAATGAAATAGAATTCTGTTATATCCAAAAAAATCTAGACCTTATGTACAACCTATATGACTTGATTTTGTTGTTGTTGCCCATTTATTTCAGTCCTGTCTGACTCTGTGATCCCATTTGGAATTTTCTTGTCAATGATACTGGAATGGTTTGCCATTTCTTTCTCCAATTTATGATGCGGGTGAGGAAACTGAGGCCAACAGGATTTAGTGACTTGCCTAGTCACATAGCTACTTAGTATCAGAGACTGGATTTCAACTCAGTTTTTCTGATGCTGGACCCAGTGATCTAACCGCTGTGCTATCTAGCTGCCCACTCTATCAATTATGTGAGATCAAAAAGACTAAACTGGGGTAAGGCTGTGATCAGAGAAACAATCCTGGGTTGTAGCCTTCATTCTATTACCAATAAATTACATGCTCTTGAGCAATCCTTTTGCCTCCCTAAGCCTCATTTATACTTCATCTGTAAAATGGGCATGGGCAAGGTTGAATGTGATGATATCTGTTCTCCCTTCTTGTTTCCTGGTTCTATTATTCCAGTCAGCACAGAGAAAGGATGAAAGAATGCCAGCCGACAATCAGGCGTCATCCCGTGCTTCGTCTGCTGATCGAAAGAGCCCAGTGGAAAGGTCATTTTTGCAGACGTTTGGAGGCTTTACTAGTCTGATGTCCTCATTTATTGACAGGAGCTGAGACTGGCAGGCAGAGAGGAACACTGAATCAGAGAGAAAAAAATAAGCTGAGTCATTCAGCTGCCCCATCCCCAGGGTGGCGAGGACATCCCGTGGGGGACCCAGCAGCAGGAACTGAAAGGCAGATGCTCTTTCTTGTTCTCTCTTTTCTTCCCCTGCTTCCATTTGACCCTTCTGATGAGTTCTGGGGAGGGATAGGAGAGGGGGAGGAAGAGAGAGTGAACAAGGGAGAAAATTCAAGCTGTAAATAAGTTCTGAATAGCAAAAGATCAAAATAGCCAGCTTCTGGCTTCACCGAATGAGTCAGCATTCCAGCCAAGGACCGCAGAAGTAAGCATGGCTTCCCTAGTTAACAACAGTCCTTCTCTTTGTCTGGGAAAGCTTCTTGGTATGGAAAAGGGACCCAAAGGAACTGAGCACTCATCAGGGTTGACCATGGAGAAAGACCAAGGGCCTTTCCAAAAAGCTTGGCCAGATGATCGATGGGTCTGAGCCATTTCACTCTGCCCAGGAGCTAGGTAGACTAGGATGCATTTGGGCATGGCCCCATGCATAGATTGGTGGAATAGTCAATCCCTGGTTAGCTTTCCCCAAATCATATGAATAAAACTAGGCTGTAGGCAGGAGTTCCCACATTAGTTAAACTCAACTAGACAAAAGCGATGTCTTCTGTCTCACCTTTCCACTCTCCAATCCATCTTTGCCAAAGTTGCTTAATTAATTTCTTTAAGTCCAGCTCTGAATGTGACCTTCCCCTTTTTCAGAAGCATCAGTGGCTTCCCATGACTTCATGGATAAAGATACAAGTTTCCCTGTATGGCCTTTAATGCTCTTCACAATCTTACTCCAGTCTTGAATTCCAGACTGATTCCAGATTTCATCTACCTCACCTATCCTGAATTCAATCATATTGGAGGAAATGATTTTTTCTGGTTCAAAGCCCCACACTCTTTCCCTTTGTAATGCTTGTGAATTCCATCCTGGTTTTTTCCAGTCCTAACTCTAATCAAGAGGCCTTTCTTCTTGTTCTCAGTTGTCGGAAAGTTAGCCAACAATTGTTTATAAAGAAATTAATATGAACCAAATATTATGCTAAGTGCTGGGACATAGAAGAACAAACAAATGGAAGGATAGTACCTGTCCTCCAGGAGCTTACATTCTGATGAGAAAAGAATACATACAAAAGGAAGTCATGGAGGCATAATGAATTAAATTCTTTGAAGGTTTTGAAAGTCAAAAAGTGTATTTTGTATTTTATTCTGGAGGCAATAGGGAGTCACTTAGAGTTTATGAAGTAGGAGGTGACAGACTGGATCTTCATTTTAGGAAAAATCACTTTAGTGGCTGGAAAAAAGGTTAGATGGAATGGACAGAGACTTGTGATATGCAGACCCTCCAGCAGGGATATTGCAATAGTCCATTATTAGATGAAAAGAGCCTTCAATAGCGTAGAGGCAGTATTGGATGAGGGAAGGGGGTGAATTAGAGGCATGTTGCAAAGGTGAAATCCACAGACCTTGGCAAATGATTGGATGGGGTAATGGGGTGAGATAGCTTAAGGAGCTTAAGATGACCCTGGTGATTCAAGCCAGAGAGACTGGGACAATGGTGTTGCCCTTGACAGTAACTGGAAATGTACAAATGAGGAGGGTCTGGGGGAATGGTGATGAGTTGGGTTTTGGACATGTGACTCGGATGAACAAAGTTTGAGATGCTCAAAAGGCAATTGAAGATGTGAGATTGGAGTTGAGCAGAGAATTTAGGGCAGGAGACGTCATTTAAGAACTGTTAGATATCAGTTAAATCCATGAGTTGATGAGATCACCAAGTGAAATAGGATAGAGGAAAGTGAAAAAAAGGCTAGGACTTATCCCTAGCAGACACTATAGATAGAGGGCATGTTATGGATGAAGATCCAGGAAAGGAGAAAGAGAAGGACTTGATAATTAAGAGAACCAGGAGAAATAATTATGTCCCAAAAACCTAGAAAGAAGAGAATATTAAGGAGGAGGGAGTGATCAGGAGCAATAAAAGACTGCAGAGAGGTCAAGGAGAATGAGGATTGGAAAAAGGCCGCTAGGTTTGGCAAGTAAGAGATTAGTAGTAACTCTGGAAAGAGCAGTTTGATTGGAATAATGAGATTAGAAGCCAGATGTTAAGAAACTAAGAAGAGAATGAGAGGAGAGAAAGAGAAAGCGAAAGGCATGCATCGTTAGAGGGCCTTTTTGAGGAGTTTGGTCCCAAAAGACAGAAGAGATATTGGATGACAGTTACAAGGATGGAAGGATCAAGTGAGGGATTTGGGAGAAGTAGTGATGGACATGGGCAGGTTTGAAGTCAGTACAAAATGAGAAGGTAGATGGGGAGACTGATGATAAGAGATAGAGTTAAGGAAACGGATGATAATAGAGTTAAGAACTCACTTCCTTTCCAGAGAATGATTCTACTTGGGGAGAACTGTAGTTAGGCAGTTGCTGTTGCCCTCTTTGTTGCTGTTGTTTTTGTTTTACAAGACTTCATGACTAAATTTGCTTCTTTTCCCCACCCCACACTTCATATGACTTTTGCCCTCCTGATTCTGCCTGTGGAGCCAGTTAGCCATTAGTGCCTTTCCTTACTTTGATCATTCAACAACATTCTTCTTTAGACATCTCTTCCATTAATAAAACTAGAAAGAAAGAGTTGTCATGTCTTAATGTTTATAGATTCAGGCATCCGTTTATGAACTGCTCCTTCCAGGTCCAAAATGGTGGTAGGGTATGTGTGTTGGGGGTGGAGTGGGGTAGATAGTCCTTTTGAACGTCATGATAAAGCATCAGAAATGAATGAGAAAGGGGCAGCTGGGTAGCTCAGTGAATTGAGAGCCAGGCCTAGAGATGGGAGGTCCTGGGTTCAAATCTGGCCTGAGACACTTCTCAGCTGTGTGACCCTGGGCAAGTCACTTGACCCCCATTGCCTACCCTATACCACTCTTCTGCCTGGGAGCCAATACAGAGTATTGACTCCAAGATGGAAGGTAAAGGTTTAAAAAAAAATTAATGAGAACCTCTGTTCAGGGATATAATTTGAACATGCAAGAGAAAAGTCACCTAGCTTAGTGTAGATTGACTCTAAGACTCCTTCCAAGCTCACATTTTTCCATTTTATAATTCTTTGACCTCGTACAGAATCATTCTCCCCTTTTACGCCAGTAGCTATCTTAAATTTAAAACTCATTATCTTCCTCCTAGGTCATCCCCAATTATTGTCTCACCAGACTCCCAGTACTTCATACCCACAACCTAAATATCATCCTAGTCTCTTGCCTATCCCCCACCATCGATAGGCAGGAGATTGTCCACACCTGTCGATTTCACTTTTGCTTCTCCCAAATATGCTCTCTTATCTTCTCTTACAGTTCCCCCCTCCTAGTGCAGGCCCTTCTCACCTCGTACCTGGACTATTGCCACAGTGTCTGCCTCGAGTTTCTTCCCATTATGAACTCTATTCAGCCATCAAAGTGATTTTCCTAAGGCACAGGAACAATCATGACACTTTCCTATTCAGTAAACTCCTTTGGCTCTCTGGTGCATCAAACATCAAATCGAAAATCCTGCAGTTGGCATATAAGGCCCTTCATAAGTAACCCCTTCCTACCTCTCCAGTCCACTTCTCAACACATACTGTGACTCAGTGGCACTGGTCATCCTAGCTGATCCCCAAACATGATGCTCTCCTCCTCCTACTGACTTCCTGGTTTCCTTTATATCTCAACTAAAATCTCACCACAAACAGAAAGCCTTCCCTAGGCCCTCTTACTTCCAGTGCCTTCCTTAAGATACTATTTCCCCCATTTATCCTGCATATAGCTTGCTTTGTGTATATTTGAATGTGTATTTGTATGCGGTCTTCCCCATCCCTGAGGGTGAGGACTGACTTTTGTATCCACACAGTGGTAGGCATTTATTAGGTATTTAATAAATACAGATTGAATGATCTGGGCTTTGGGTTCCCTTTTGGGGAAAAAAAAGGAGTTGATGGGATCTAAAGCAAGACTGACAGAGTGCTGTTCTTTGGGCTCTTGCTCTCTCTGTGGGTTTCAGGGTTCCCATGGTCATGAATATACCCTTCAGTGAAAATGGGATCATTGGGTTGAGAATAGACTGGATCTTAAAGCTGAGGAAGTCTTGTAGCCCCCATTCTCCTCTCTGATGTCATTGTGCCTTGTTACACTGACACTACTCCATTCAAACAAGTCTCAGACAATACTCCTTTCATTTGAGTAACTATTGCCCCTGATTCCTTTTATGGACTAAACTAGAAGCAGTATGATGTCATCCTATGAAGAAGCCTGGAGTTGGAGGAGTCAGAGAAATGGGAATAAAGCAAGTTTAGTTCCTAATTAGCTGTGTGACCCTGACAAAATCATTTTATTTAATTGGGTCTCATTTTCTTTTTTAATCTGGAAAATGAGGTCTAGATGGTTACTCAAGATCCTCCTAGATCTAGAGGTAAGATCCTATATTCTTCAGTCTAGATGACCTTTTAAATCCCTCCAGCATTAGAACCATGATCCTCTGAAAAGGCAAACAACTTCTTATGGAACCAAAATCTCATCTTTTTCAGTTAGAAGAAATGTCTACACACATCTGGTTCCTGGTGTTGTTCAGTCATTTTACAGTCACATCTGACACTTTATGACCCCATTTGAGGATGCCTTTACCAAGATTCTAGAGAGGTTTGCCATTTCCTTCTCCAGATTATTTTATAGATGAGGAAACTGAGGCTAAGAAAATTAAATTACTTGCCCAGGATCACACAGGTAGTAAATGTCTGAAGATGCATTTGAATTCAGGAAGATAAATCTTCCCTGACTCCAAGTCTGATTTTCCATCTACTGTACCACTTCACATCTGCCAATCTAGACCTAACCATATTTAAAAAAAAAAAAAGAAATATTCTATATTAACCTACCTAACAACTGACAATTCGGTCTTTACATGCATCCTTTTAATTAAGGGAAACCCATACCCTACACTGTGTGCCTCAATTTCCCCATGCAATAAATGAAGTATTTGAATTTGCCAGTGACTACGACTCTATGGAAATAGCTATGCTACCCCCTAACCTACCCTGGACACAAAACTGAACAGAGATATGAAAGGCAGTATACTTTTTTTTTTAATCATTGGAGAGATTATAGGCTTTAAGGTCACCCTCAGGGCAGAGCAAATTTATGATTCATAACTCAATTAATTTGAAATCAATTAAATGCAATAAATGTTTATAGACTTCTTATGTGCCCAGCAATGTGTTAGAAGGATGGGATATAAAAAATGAAAAAGAAGCAGTTCCTAATTTCATGGGGTCAAATAGATTGAGATGGAAATACAAAAGATGCAAAACAATTTCTGGGGTGGAGAAGAGCATTGATAATGGGGAAAACAGAAAATAGAATATCCCAAAAATAAATGGTTCTTGAGCCAGTGCATGATGGAAGACAGAGATTTCCAGAGGGAGAGGTAAGAAAAGAGAGCATGCTGGGCATGGAGGGTGGCTAGTGGAAGGTGCTGGGCCAGGACATAGAAGATACTATAACTGGAACAGAAAAGAAAATGCCCACTTTGCTTCTAGTAAAGCCTAACTTCTATTAAAGAACTCTGTGGTGGTCCGGAACATTCAGATCTGAGCCCTGTGAAGCCAGAAACCAAGAATCAAGTTGATATTTCTTTATCTTACTGTCTTTTGAATGCTTGTCTCACTTCCTTCCTCTGAGCATCATCAGGATATGGGGAAAAGCTTGCATCCTTCCCCAAGGCCTCCATCTAGAAAACCATTTAAGCTCTTCTTTTTATTTTGACAGAAGGACAGTTTCCCTTTGTATCAAGATAAGCTTCTTAAAGTGGTGGTCCTCTAAGGGCTGGACTTCATTTGTTGATCAGACTTTCACCTGATCTGTTATCAGTAGGAAGGAGGTCAACCAAACATAGCTTCACAATGTAGCAAGAAATAAAGGGAAGATTATTTTGTTTTTGCAACCAACGGTTTCCTTTTTATTATGTAACTGTTGTTTCTCTGCTAATTCAATGAATTAGAAACAAATTAAAACAAAGGGCTCCCTACACTCATGAAAGAGAGAGAGGAAGAACATTTGGTGACATTAATAGCATGGTTCAGTGGGGATGAAGGAGCGGGTTTAGAGTCTTTTGAATAGGAGAATTTGAGTTCAAATTCCAAATCCAAACTGTGTTGCTAACTATCATGTGACCTTGGGCAAGTACCATCCTTTTTTTCTTTCTTTTTTTTTTTTGGTTACTATTTATTATATATATAAACAATAATATACTACAAATTATTTATTACAAATATGTAAGAAATTTTAATAAATATGCTAATCAAAGAGAAACAAATTCTCACAATAGCCATGTCCAAAAATCTGTCTCATTTTTTTCCATAACTCCCTCTCATCCCTCCTTCCTCTCCCCAAAGGCAGGTATTTCCTCATTCATCTCATGAAATGAGATACCTATTGCCTACACTGAAGAAAAAAAATCATGGAGAAAAATAAAGTGAAGGCTGCTATTTTGTGATCTGCATCAATCTTTGGATCTGACTGATTTTCTGATCAGCAAAATGTAGGTCCTCAGTTAAGGGTCTCTAAGAAACAGGCAGAGATGGTCCACCTTCCGAATTATACAGGGCTAGGTTCAAGTAACCCAATAAGGTTTTTTTTCACAATTCTCATAGTTGAATAAGGTTTTCTCCCAAGACAAAAACTGGGGTAGACTTATGATCAAATATGAAGGAAACTGAGCTAAATCCAACTGACTAAAGTTGAATCTCAAAGTGGAATTAGTGTGGTTCACTCAATTCCCACAATTCCCTCACTATCTCTCAAGGTTGTTGAGGGAGAAAAATGATATAATAATTGGAAAACATTTAACACAGTGCCTGGCACACAGTAAGTGCTACATAAGTGCTTATTCTTTACCTTTCTTCCTTTCTCCCTGACCCAAGGAGGATATTTTAAAGCAAGTAATGACAAGTTATGTTCTGGAAACAGGACTAGTTTAGGCTTCTTTCCTTAGACACCTGAATCATCAGCATCACTGAGTGATAGTCTAGCAGCATTTGTATACTCCTCAACTTTGCTATACTGCCATATTTTACACACAGACAAAGGCAGGCCATTGACAAAGGCCCTGTAGTTGACACAAAAGATCTTCTTAATAATTCCTGTTTTGATAGAATTAAAGCATTTTGTCTGTGACAACCTAGTAAGGTTTGCAGTGCCTATAATGCAGAAGGAACTGAGCCTGACAGAGTCTAAAATATGGCTTAAAAGGTACAGTACTTAGCTTGACACTTAAAACTCCCCTGAGCTGGCTCCCACCAACATTTCTACCTTTATTGTGGTTATTTGTTGTTCAGTCATGTCTGACTATTCATTACCTCATGGACCTTATGACATCAATATTATCCACTGGCAAAGATATTAGAGTGGTTTGCCATTTCCTTTTCCAGGGCATTAAGACAAACAGATGTCAAATGACTTGCCCAGGGTCACAGAGCTAGTGAATATTTGCACTCAAGCCTTCCTGATTTCAGGACCAGTGCTCTATCCACTGAGCCACCTCACTACATCTGGCTACTTTACTCCTGATATCCCCTTTTCCAAGCTAGCCATTCTAATCAAAATGGCCCTGTAGCTGTTTTCCCCACAAATCCACTTGCATTTGTATCCTCATAACTTTTCAGCAAGTTCCCCATTCCTGTTCCTGCCCCCATGTGTGGAATGTATTCCCTTTCCACTCTTCCTTCCTATACCCCCCAGCTCCCTCTAGAGCCTCCCCAAAGTACCACCATCTACATCTGCAGTTCAGTCTGTGTTCTCCAAATCCTGGCCACCCTCTTCCTCTTGGATTTGTTTTATATCCCTTTATGCATCCTTTGCATTTACATATTTGTATTCTTGTGTTCTCTTAACAGAACTTTCATTTCATGAGGCTTTAAAGGATGTTTTTCCTTTGTTGTCTTTGTGTCTTTTGTGACTGGCATCATACCTGGGTCATCATAGGGGCTTTATAATTTTTTAAAACAAAAGAGACAAATACTTTCCTTTTAAAATTAATTAATTAATTTACAATATTTTTTCCATGGTTACCCAATTTATGTTCTTTCCCTCCTCTTTTCCCTCCCCCCTTCCTGGAGCTGAAGAGCAATTCCACTGGGTTATACATATATCATTGTTCAAAACCTATTTCCATATTATTAATATTTGCAATAGAGTCATCTTTTAAAATCAAAATCCCCAATCATATTCCCATCAAACCATGTGATCAAGCAGTTGTTTTTCTTCTGTTTCTACTCCCACAGTTCTTTCTCTGGATGTGGATAGCATCTTTCTCATAAGTCCCTCAGAATTGTCCTGGATCATTGCATTGCTGCTAGTAGAGAAGACTATTACATTTGATTGTACCACAGTGTATCAGTCTCTGTGTACAATGTTCTCTTGGTTCTGCAATAATTACTTTTAAAATTATGTTAATTGAACAACAAGGGGGATTGTGGTAGGGCTACAATGGGAGATTTAATCAAAGCTGAGCTGGGAAAGAAACTTAGTATTCTACAATGCAAAGACATCGGATGATGCAAAGGCATGGAGTTGGGAGATGGAATTAGGTTGGAAAAAATCAAATAGATCTTACTGGCAGCAATAGAGTGCAGAAGAGGAAATGATGTGAAATATTTCTTGCTGGCTGGAGAAAGATTTTGAATGTTCTTTAATGCTAAGCTAAGGTTGTTTTTTTTTCGAGAAGTAATAGAAAAGTACTAAATATTCTTGAATAAAAAAAGTAACAGCAATTTAAAATTATTATTTTAGCAACATCTACATCATTAATTGTAGAAGGGAGAGAAACAGATGCTAGAAGTCCAATAAAAGGTTGTTTCAGTAGTCCAAACAAAAAGGGAAGAGTTCCTCATTAATGTTGGTGATGATAATGGCTAGGTGAGTGGAAAGTCTGGGATGGATATAAGAAATCAACTAGATATTCAACAAACATTTATTATATATCTAATAAAGGCCAGCACCCTGAGCTGGATGCTGGGCATATAAAAACCAAATATTAAAGAAAGAAATAATTCATGTTGTCAAGTAACTTCTGAGATTTCAGCTGAGTATATTTGGGGAATGAAGAAGAGCAATGCATTAAAGATATATACCTGGGGGCAGCTGAGTAGCTCAGTGGTTTGAGAGCCAGGCCTAGAGACGGGAGGTCCTAGGTTAAAATCTGGCCTCAGACACTTCCCAGCTGTGTGACCCTGGGCAAGTCACTTGACCCCCATTGCCTACCCTTACCACTGTTCTGCCTTGGAGCCAATACACAGTATTAACTCCAAGATGGAAGGTGAGGGTTTAAAAAAAAAAAAAAAAAAAAGATATATACCTGACTGGCTAAGAGACAGCAAGGACGATCAGTGAAATAGATTTGGAGTGACTCAGCAAGACAGTCTATGATAAACCCAAAGAGCCCAACTTTTGGGACAAAAATCCACTATTTGACAAGAAACTGCTGGGAAAATTGGAAAACAGTATGGGAGAGATTAGGTTTAGATCAACATCTCACACCCTATACCAAGATAAATTCAGAATGGATGAATGATTTGAATATAAAGAAGGAAACTATAAGTAAATTAGGTGAACACAGAATAGTATACTTGTCAGATCTTTGGGAAAGGAAAGATTTTAAGACCAAGCAAGAGTTAGAAAAAATTACAAAATGTAAAATAAGTAATATTGATTACTTAAATTAAATTAAAAAGGATTTATACAAACAAAGCCAATGCGACCAAAATTAGAAGGGAAGCAACAAATTGGGGAAAAAATCTTTATAACAAAAAACTCTGACAAAGGTCTAATTACTCAAATATAGAAGAAGCTAAATCAATTGTACAAAAAAAAAAACAAAACACAAAAAACCAAGCCATTCCCCAATTGATAAATGGGCAAGGGACATGAATAGTCAATTTTCAGATAAAGAAATCAAAATTATCAAAAAGCACATGAAAAAGTGCTCTAAATCTCTTATAAAAATGCAAATCAAAACAACTCTGAGGTACCACCTCACACTTAGCAGATTAGATAACATGACAGCAACAGGAAGTAATAAATGTTGGAGGGGATGTGGCAAAATTGGGACGTGAATGCATTGCTGGTGGAGTTGTGAACTGATCCAGCCATTCTGGATGGAAATTTGGAACTATGCCCAAAGAGCACTAAAAGACTGTCTGCCCTTTTACCTAGCCATGCCACTGCTGGGTTCAAAACCCCAAAGAGATAATAGGGAAAACAACTGGTACAAAAATATTTATAGCCACTCTCTTCGTGGTGGCAAAAAATTGGAAAACGAGGGGATGCCCTTTGGTTGGGGAATGGCCGAACAAATTGTGGTATCTTGGTGATGGAATACTATTGTGCTCAAAGGAATAATGAACTGGAGGAATTCCATGTGAACTTGAATGACCTCCAGGAATTGATGCCGAGTGAAAGGAGCAGAATGAGGAGAACATTATACACAGAGCTGGATACACTGTGCTACAAATGAATGTAATGTATTTCTCTACTAGCAGCAATGCTAAGACATTTCTGAGGGACTTTTGAGAAAGAATGCTATTCACATTCAGAGGAAGAACTGTGGGAGTAGAAACAAAGAAGAAAATAAAACTGCTTGAACACATGATTTGATGGGGATATGATCGGGGATGCAGACTCCAAATGATTACCCTAGTGCAAGTATCAATAATATGGAAATTGGTCTTGATCATTGATACATGTAAAACCCAGTGGAATTGCTTGTTGGCTATAGGGTGGGGGGAGAGAGGTTGGAGGGGAGAGAAAGAACATGAATCACATAACCATGGAAAAATATTCTAAATTAATTAATTTAACAAAACTTTTCCATTAAAAAAAAAAGATATATACCTAAGTAACAGAAAGAAAACAGATAACTGCCAGTGAAAAGGGAAGTCTGGAGAAAGGTTGCATTTAAAAAGAAAAATGTCCAGCTACTTTTTGGAAATCTTAAGTTGGAAGAGTTAATGGGGCATCTAAGTGGAGATATCCAGCATTCAGAAGGTAATACAGGATTGTGGATCAGGAGAACTGAGATTTCCATGGGAACTGATGAAATCACATGAATACCACAGAGAAAAGAGGTTAGGATAGAGTTCATGTTTAGGGAGCATGACATAGTCTATAATCACGCAAAGGAGATTAAGAAGGGAATGCCAGACAGGTATACAAACACATATATACAGACTTGTATCTACCTGCATGTATATATGTATGTCTCCTGCTCTTTCTCCTCAAAAAAGTTCAGAGATGAGAGAATATCTATGAGCAGGTGCTTATTAACAGTGTCACATGCCGTTGATTGGGAAGAAGTATTAAAACTAAGAAACGATCCTTGGATTTGCCATTTACAAGATCATTGGAGAGAGCAGTTTGATTCGAGTGGTGGGGATGGAGCCAGATTGCAAAAGAGCTGAGAAGTGAGTGGGATGTGAGGAATGGAGGCAATGAGTGTCGAGAGCTTTTTCTAGGAGTTTGACTGTAAAAAGGATGAAATATATGCTGATAGCTTGAATGGAGAGCAGTATCAAGTGAAAGCCTTTTTTTAAGCATGGGAGAAATCTGGGCATTTTTAGAGGGAGCAGGAAATGAATGAATATACATGGAAAAACTGATGTTAGAGCTGAGGATGTCTCTTCAGTCATAGTCTTAGCTTTCAAGAAGATGGGAGGAGATGAGCTCTAGGAGTACATGGAGCTATTGGTCTTGGTAAGAAGGGCCACTTTTATGTCAGAATTTGGAACAAAGGGGAAAGAATGGAAATGATATAGAAGAGGTTTGAGGTTCAGCCACAAGGTGGTGTCGCTAGCCAGTAACCTCATCCTATTCAAGAGTCAGGAGGATGTGGAGTCCCACATTCAACCTTGTGGTTATATGTTGGCTGATAAACAGAAGGCCTGGTTGAATGGGATGCTCTCCATGCTTCTCAGAGTGGAAGACCCTTTTTATTCTCAGATATAACTCTCTGGGTGGCCATGTCCTTCCAACATTCTAGGAGACATCAATTAAATACATTTACCCAGTCAGAACCAGCTTAAATCCTCTTCAGCAGGCAAACTCCTATTTCTGCCCTGGCTCGTTATATTTCACTAAGCTCACAAGATGTGGCCATAATGGAGTTGGCTCCCTACAGAACAAATATCTCATGCCAAACTGTATACAGTGTTTGATTCTTTGCCTAGAAGGAAACCTGACAATAAGACAACATATATGCAAACACCTGCTGTTCTGCTATATGGCTGCAGAATTTTAATTCTGATAGGTTCAACAAGCATTCATGAACTACCTACTAAGTATGACACTAGGCTAGGTCATGACATCAGGTCACTCTGCAATTCCAGGAACCCCTAGACAGTGCATGGGCATGAAGGGGGCTGAGGAAAGACTTCATGCTCATTACTTAGCCCTTCCACAGCTACCCTTTCAAGTTCAATTAAAGAAGGGTAGAAAATAGAACATGGATTCCAATAGGTATGCATCTTATGTTCCAATAATACAGATCATCAGGTGAAGACTGTGGAACTCTGACCCCAGGTCTGGGTCTTGTCTCTATTTGTCATAGCTTGTAGACCATAGTTCCAGTTAAGACAGAAGCTCATAAACAAAGCAAGTTTTCTTGTTTGGGAGATATCATATTTATGCAGATTATTATTTACATAAATATTGTCTCTCCCAATCAGAAGAAAGCTCACTGAATACAGGGGCAATTGAGGCTTTGTCTTTGTATTACCAGCACCAGGCACATAGTACATGTTTTATAAAGGTTGGTTCATTGATCAGTATGACCAGTCCTTTCCACCAGATCCATTAGAGAAGGAAATGGAAAATCATGCCAGTATCCTTGCCAAGAAAATCCCATTGATGGCTATGGCTTAGAAAGTCACAAAAATTCTAACAGAACTCACCACCACCACCACCACCACCAAAAATTTGCTAGACACTGTTCTAGGTCCTGGGGCTAAAAAGAAATTAAAATAATGTTCTCTTCCCTTCAACAAGTTATTTTCTTTTTATTTTCCCAGGGAGCCATAGTCATTCCTCAGTGGGTTTTTGATTATAACAACAATCAAGGCCCCACAAAAGATAGAAGAGAGCAAGAAACTGAACAACAACAAAAAAGAAACAAAAATAACAAATGAACCCCCAAAATCTGAAGGAAACAACTGAGAAGAGAAATAAGACAACTTGAAGCATCATGAAAAGCTACTAATTTTTAATCAAGATAATCTCTAGCTCAACCCTGACCCTACTAGCCTGACCCATCACTCTCAATATAAGCACAGCCCAGATATTTTTCCTTGGGTTGGACCAGATGGGTTTTGATTTGTGAGCACAGAGCCCAGCCATTATCTGGGCTGTTCTGTCTTCTGTATTCTTCACATTTGAAGACCTGGGCTGGGTTGGTTGGACTAGAACTTGACCAATAAATGGAAATTCTTCTTGACTCCAGCCAGCATCATCAACGATGGTGTCTGCAATGAATATGTGGATAGAGGTGGAAGGATGAGCATGGGAGGCAGAGGGTGAGGGCTCAGAGAAGGGGAGGGGGTAATTAGAAGATTTTTTTGGTTTGTTTTTTGTTTGTTTTCCCCAAAGGGCTTCCTTCACATATTGACCACTCTCACTTGCCTAGGATCCTAATCTGAGAGAGACTTTAGGTGTTGCTCTTTCAAATCCAAGCATGGTAGTTTCTAGATGGGAACTCTCATGCTTCTCATGAGGAAGTCCCTAAATCCCCAAAACTGGGCCACACAGTTCCAGGAATGGAAAGGACCATAGAAGCTTTTCTATTCAAATGAGGATTCCATCCATCAACGAGCATGGATCAAGGGTTTATGCTAAGCACCAAAGATACACAAAAGGCCCAAACATGCCCTCATATACTCCTTTCAAGGCACTTAAATTCTAATGGCAGAGATGCATGTAAATAACTAAGTGGATGATTCCTCTTTCTTGGATTCTGTCTTGTTAGATTCAGTTTCATTCTGTGAATCATCTTGATCTTTTTTGAAAACAGACTCTATCATCCAGTGTATCAGCCATCTCTCCTAGCTTTCCTGTATTATCCTAAAAGAGGCAGAATAGAAGACTTATGCCTCTATCCAAGTTACTGATGAAATGTAACCTTAGATTAAGTCAAGTACATTGGCCTGGAGTACGCCACTGAAATTCTGCTTCTAGGTCAGCTGCAAACCATCAGGGACGTGTGTGTGTGTGTGTGTGTGTGTGTGTGTGTGTGTCTCCAGTCTAAAACATTCTGAAGTCATTTAACAATGCTATTATCTACCTTCTTAATGGCTCCACATTTTGCAGGAAAAAAACATGAATATTTTTACAAGATGCTTCAGTAAAATCTAGGTAAGTTTTATTTATATTTTCTTCCTGGCATTATGCAAGTGGACCCTTAGTATAGAACTCAGTCTATCCCTATCAATTACAATTATCTTTTAAGTCTGGGGGAGTTCCTGGAGACCTAAAGAAATGGAGAATCTTGCCCAGGATCACACAGCTAGGATGAATTCGAAGCAAGTTTAGAATCCAGATATTTCTGACTTCAAACATAATACTTACTGTCTCTACTATACCTCAGTACAGGTAAGTGGAACCACTGTGGACCTAGAATCAGGAAGACCTAGATTCAAATTTGAGCTCAGACCCTTGTAAGCTTTGGGATTCTAGGTAATTCCCTCACTTCTCTCAGCTTGTTTATTCAACTGTAAAATGGGGTTAGCATCTATTTCCTATGATCATTTTGAGGATTGAGTGAGATGTTTGCAAACCACTTAGCACGTGTCTGGCACATAGTAGATGTTTAATAAGTGTTTATTTCTTTCTTCCTTGCCTCCTCAGGAGATTTCTCAGACCAAATCTCATGGAAATAATTTGAAAGTAAGTTGGAAAGTGAAGGGACAAGCCATGAAAACCCCGAAGGATTGTTTTTTGGCTAAAAGCTTGGTGTTTTAATATAATATAATATAATATAATATAATATAATATAATATAATATAATATAATATAATATAATATAATATAATATAATATAATATAATATAA
>NC_058132.1:646423770-646444429 GCF_016433145.1 Gracilinanus agilis | reverse complement strand
ATAACATAACATAACATAACATAACATAACATAACATAATATAATATAATATAATATAATATAATATAATATAATATAATATAATATAATAATAACAGCCTTCTGGCTCTTTTTGTCCCATCCCCCATCCTTACACTACTAATTAACTGTAATTCAATGAAAACCTAACCCAATTCTAACCTTATCTCAAGTCATTATCTCTGCCAGCACACAATAGGTTTTAGCAAATAGTAGCTCTGTACTCAATGAATTAATGGTAATATTATCCCCATTTTACAGTTGAGGAAACTGAGACAAATTGAAATTAAGTGCCTTGCCCAGAGTTACACAGCTAGTAAGTTTCTAAAGATAGATTTGAACCCAGATCTTCCTGGTACCAGGCACAGAGCTCTTTCCATGCGATGCTACCAAATTATAAAACCATCTTCCTTTTGGCTTCTGCATTTTCTTGATGAGATCTTTTTTTTACATATTATTTTATGTTCATTAGGACTTTTCCAAAGTCTAGCTCTGGAAGGGGAGAAGGATGAGAGAATGGAAAGAACAGCTGTTCCCTGAGAACTTCAATGGGACAGGCTTGAAGCCAAGAATAACCCAAAGGCAGGTTCCACCTCTGACACTTCAGACCTGTTGGATCATAGGCAAGTCAGTTAGGTTCCCTCAGTCTCGGTTTTATCTTCTGTAATCCAGAGGACTGGACCAAATGTCCTCCACTGACCTTTCTAGCTATGGATTTGGGCTTGGCCTCTCCCTGGATTCAAAGAGCTCTGCATGATTTCAGCCCTAAAGACTGACAACAAATTCAGTTTCTGAGGGGCTCCATTCTGCTCTGTTGGTCAAAGAAAGGGTTGGGTTGAGGAGGCTGACGATGGACCAGTCCCTGAACAGAAGACTTGGCAGGATCGTTCCATCCCATTGTTCCTTTGCCTGGTCTGGGGCACTGGTGAACCTATTCCCTCTCCAGACGGGCTTCTGTGCCCATTGTCAGCCACCAAGCACGAGGGCATCTGACAATCCTAATATCCCTGTTTGCATTATCAGACAATTACCAGCAGAGCTCGTATTCATCATTTGACTAACAACTCGCAACGATGATTATTTTTTTTCTTCTTTGGCAAAACAAATATAGCAGTGCCTTCCTTTCAGCATCACTGCTGATGCTTCTTGGCATTCCATCAGCTGAAGAGTTTGGGGGAAAAAAAATAAACCCACCAACCTTCGCGCCGCCGCCGTCGCCCTCGTCCTCCCCCACATCTCACTAACTTTACAGGCCCCCATGGCATCTGTGTGCGGTGAACCGAGCTGTTGAGACTCAATGTAATTTGCAATCCAGCTTCTGTTAACATGGAAATGTACCGGCTGCTCTCCTGCAATCTGGGGCCTCATTCTGTCTAGCATATGGTTGCATTAAATCCAGTCTCCAGAATGTCTCTCGTTACCACGTTGTCAATCCTCAGCGAGCAGAGAACCCTAAAAAACCACTAAAGGGACGTATTTTTAGAATTGGCTCCTGTGGTCCGTGCTTGATGAGAGCTGTCCAAAGGCACACTTGGTTACTTGAAATGAAGTAGCCCTGTTAGCTACATGCACGTAGGCACGTGTGAGCTCACACACACACACACACACACACACACACACACACACACACACACACGGAGAAACAGGAACACTGAAATGAATGCCCAGTCCTTCCAGAACAGGAAGTCATGCTGGGAGAAAATGGATTCTGAGGAGAGGGCGGTGGGAAAAGGGAGTCTATTGATGCCTCAGACATCAACTCAGGCTAAAGAAGCATCTTGGGGTGAGCTCGGGCCTCTGATTTGTACAGCACATCTCAAGAGATGGGAACTCAAAGTAGGCAGAACAGATCCACCGATCAAGTGGTCCTGGCAGGAGGAGCTAGCTATGTGGGTCCCTTCTAACCCTGCAGCTGTACTTCTGAGGGTGGCCCATAAAGGAGAGAAGCCGGACCCAGGGCTTCCAGACAGAGATCTGATCCTGATTCCTCATAACTCATTCACAAGGCTGGCCTCTGTGATGTTTGTGAAATAGGTAGTTGGCAAATCATTGTATTGAAAATTCCATAGGAGAGACAATCCAGAGATCATCACTGTAGAAATTAGAATAACAGCTGATTTGAAATGATCCGAAAGTTCTAATGTTGTAGTGGATAGAGAAGCAGACTGGCATCAGGGAGAAGGTGGGGACTTCCAGTGAGGATGTCTTGTGTTCAAGTCCCACCTCTGACACCTTTACAGGAGATGTGCTGACTGTCTCAGGGAGCTAGGCAACTTGCTAAGACTGTAAGAAATGTGCAAATTGCCAGTATACATTAATGTGAGGACATCCCCATACTGAAAAATATAGCTACACAAGCACATAGCCACACACTGACTGGCATGTGGATAGTCTTAGATTCTTGAGTTGAAATCCTACCTCTCATATTTATGTAAGTTCTGTGATCATGGGCAAGTCATGTAAGTTCTGAACCTGCATTTCTTCATTTTTAAAATGGGACTCATTACCCCTGAAGTAGCTATGGTGTAGGTTGCCACGAAGGTCAAATGAGATACGGTATAGAGAAAAAATTGCTAACTTGAACTCAGTCACAAATAAATGGTCAGTTATTATTGATGGCAGAGGTACAAGACAAGTTCTGTAGAAGTCATCACTGTAATCTGGCAGCCAGGCTGGCACATGCCCTCTGGGGACACCATGACAAGAGGGTTGTTTCCATCACAAGAAGATTGTCATCTTGCCCTCCTCTATCCTGGTTCTATCTGATATTGCAGTTCTGCAAGCTTAGGATAATTTCTGAGATGTATGTTTTAGGGACAACTTGGACAATGGAGGGTCTAGATGAGACTAGTCAGGACACTGAGGGGAATGAGACTGTGCTCTATGGTCATCAGCTGAAGAGAATGATCATGCTTATCCCAGAGAAGAAAAGAAAGAGCTGAGATTTTTGGATCTGGAATTTGAACTCATCTGACTCTAGAAAGCAGAAACAGGACTAATGAAGGGAAGATTTGTGAGGTTCTATATAGAAAAAATAACAAATAAGCAACAGCAACAACCACCTCTTTCTAGCAATGAGAGCTGACCAAAGTGGAATAAGGCATTGCCTGCCCCTTTAGGTAACAAGTACCCCATCACCAAAATAATCAAGAAGCAAGATGGAGTCTGGCCAACTAAGAAGAATGACTAAGAGGGAGTGCATGATACAGATAGGTGCTGAACTAGGTGTTGACTAAGAATCTTTTGGATACTGATATTCTTTTTCACCATCACTCAGTGTATATATTAGTCCAATGTGGAAGAGAGGACATGTGTTTATAAAGGGAGTCAAAATTAATCTGAGACTGAGGAGTAAAGACTCTTGGCCTTTCGTTCAACTTTGCCATTTATTTCCACTTTCGACTATGGGACTTGCAGTTAGTTTATCAGTCAACAAGCATCTATTCAGCATCCGTTATGTATACCAGGCACTGTGCTAAACTGTGTGGATACAAATAAAGACAAAAACCATCCATACTATCCAAGAGCTCACAGTACACTTGTATAAACAAGATGTAAATAAATAGAATATGTATGTGATAAAATGGGGATAGTCAACAGAGGGAAGGCATTAGCATTCAGGAGGATTGTAAAGGCTCTGGAAGAAGGTAGGATTTTAGCTGAGAAATGAGAAAAACAAGGGAAGCCACGAGGCTGAGACCAGGAAGGAGAGTACTCCAAATAAGGGGTGGAGGAACCAATGAAAAATACACAGCATCAGGAGATGAAATGCTTTGTAAGATGGAACAATAAAAAAGCCACTGTCAGCGATCAGAGTATGAGGTGGAAGAGAAAGTGGGAAAAGATTGGAAATAGAGGAGGAGGCCTTCTTATGAAAGGATTTGAAGGATAGCCTGACTCTAAGTTATCTCCATATAATGATTCTGTCTCAGATAATATTAGTATCAAGTTGACAAATATAAAAATACTATGGTCTGTATTTCCCCCTTTAAGTCATCCTTTCTCCTAAAATCCCCATTTCTGACCAAGGTATTACCATTTTTCCTAACACCTAAGTTTTAACCTTGATATCCATCTTAACTCTTCCCTCTGTGTCTATTCCTCTTGTCCCCAAATATATGAATCAAATGCCAAGTCTTGTCACTTTACCATATTTGGCCATTCTGTCTTTCTCTCATCATAACAATAACTCTCTATCAGGTCCTTGTTATCTCTCACCTGGACTATTATGGTAGCTAGAAAGTGTATTCTCTCTGCCTTATTTCCCTTTCTTCTTCAATCTGTCCTCCAATTAGTGGCCCAAAAGCTAGGATTTGCCTATGTCAACCTCTAGTCAACAAAGTTCAATTCCCATCTTGCCTCCAGGTTAAAGTATAAACTTCTCTATTTGGCTTTTAAAGCCCTTTATAGTCTGGTTTCAATGTAAATCACCAGTGTTATTCCTCTTGATACATTCTTCCTTCTAGCCCAACCAGTCTATTTTCATTTCTCAGTATAATAACTCTCCAGTGTCTATGCAGACCCTCTCCATTTGTTAAAGATGACTTTCTGTTGGGGACAAAAGGAACTGCTTCTGAGGGAATCATGAGGCATGTGTGGATATTCTGTGTTGACCTATCCCAGAGTTGGGAGGAGACTGTTTCCATTAGTTGAGTAGCTACAACTGTTAGCACCTCAAAGGATCATCACTAACCTCAACAGAGGCATTAAGGTCTGATGCAGTGAGACCCTTTCCCTCTCTACTGGTGAACCTATGTGGCAGAATAGACAGCCTTAGGAACTCCTTCCTCCTTCTCTTTGGAAGAAGAGAACCAGCCATCTCTCCATTTCCCACCCGGATGCTCTCCCTTTTACTTTTTTTTTTACTTTTTTTTATTTTAAACCCTTAACTTCTGTGTATTGACTTATAGATGGAAGAGTGGTAAGGGTAGGCAATGGGGGTCAAGTGACTTGCCCAGGGTCACACAGCTGGGAAGTGTCTGAGGCCGGATTTGAACCTAGGATCTCCCGTCTCTAGGCCTGGCTCTCCATCCACTGAGCTACCCAGCTGCCCCCTCCCTTTTACTTTTGAGTCAAATTTTTATCCTTTCTCTTCTGAGAAAATGGGTCTGGGTTTTTGGAATTTTCTTTCATTCCTTTCTGTCCTAAAGAAAGAGTGTCGAGTCTCTGATTTGAGAGGAGAGCTCTATCCATGGAGATCTAGTCATTGAGACCAGGTGATCCAGCCAACCCAGCTGAGGAATGAGGTTCTTCTAGATGTCAGGCCATCAAAAGCAAGAAGTTATATTGGCTTTGGGGTGAGCTTGTAGGAATGATTGGGATTGGTGTTTGGATATTTGCTCAGATTCTATTCAAACACACGCTAGTCCTGATGAATGAGAACATCTCTCAGCTCCACTACTTGGCACATGCTATTGCCCAAGCTATGCTGGAATGGCTTCTTTGCCTTTACTTCTTGGAATGCCTTGGCCATTTCATGGTTCAGCAGAGGCACCAATTCTTATAAGGGGTTTTCTTGCATTCTCTCTGTGTTTATGTTTGCTCCACGCCAAAATGGCTCTATATTTTCTGAGAACTGATTCTGTATCAATTAACTATGTTTATGTTATTTCTCCACAGTGGACAGTAGGATCCTTAAAAGGAGGGACCATTTCCCATTTGCCCTTCTATATCCACTACCAAGCATAATTCTTGGCATGCAGTAAGTGCCCAATTAATGTTTGTTCAAGTGAACTGAACATCACTGAATTGAAATTAGATTGGAATCTTAAGATTGTTGGAACCCACACAGCTGCCCTCATCTGTGAGGGATTAACTAACTAATTAATTAATAACTAATTAAAAGGGAAAATTCTTTGTTTTACCAAGAGAAGATTCAAGAATTCTTTGACTGGGAAACAGAATTGAATGGAAAATGAGTGGGCAGCCAGATGTTCATCCTTTATCAATATGATAGAAATCAAGACCTCATAGTTCATTTACATTGACTTTGTAAAGAAAATCATTAACTCTAATTAAGGAAACCAAATACTTTCAAATTCACTTTAATATCAACTTGTTTCCCATCACCTCAGTAACATGTTTTTTACTTTGAACCTTTAATGTGGGTAAAGATTTTTTTTGTCCCTTAAAAAACAACAACAAAATCTGCTTATATGAGAACCTTAGCAGGAAAGGAGAGAAATTATTCTCAAGTGCTTTAGATTAGTCCTGACTAGTACTGGATAAGAAGTTATTTGATTCCATTGTCTTTGAAAAGTTTAAGTCAGAAATGTAGGCTTGGCTTATTCATCCAAATGAGACATCCAGGAATAGTGTAGAAACACTATGGTCAGAGTTAGGAAGTCCTGAGTTCAGATCCTGCCTTTGTTATTTTCTAACTGTGTAGACATCAGCAAATCACTTTACCTACAAGAACCAGTTGAAAATCAGTTTGACTGGTCAGGTCCTACTCCCCCTCCCAAGCATAAATACTTAGGCTAATTCATGTAGATTGGTTTTGCCCTCCCCTCCAAATCTTCTGGGCTGGCCATTTAAAGTGGAGTTCCCTCTATCCCTGATGCACTCCTTATTAGGCAATTTAGAAAATACACTCATTTCTTTGTTCCTCATACAGCATGAGCAACCTCAGTAACTTCTGCCCCACTGAATGGAAGGCAGATGACCAGCTCTCACCAAAGCCTCCCTTAAAGGAGGAAATTCAAGCCTACCATCTCTTCATTTTCTACCCAGATACTCTCTCTTGTCCTTCTGAGATAGACACTCTCCCCTTCCCTTTCTACTACACTCTTGAAAAGGGTATTTTTCCCACTCTTGTTTACAAGTTCCTTTTGTATGTTGTATTTTCCCATTAGGTCCAAAGCTCCTATAGGGCAGAAATTGTCTCTTTTCCTATTTACATCCCCAGTGCTTAGCACCGTGACTAGCACACTTTTGTCATTTAATTTTAAAAAAGTATATATGGGGGCAGCTGGGTAGCTCAGTGGAGTGAGAGTCAGGCCTAGAGACAGGAGGTCCTAGGTTCAAACCTGGCCTCAGCCACTTCCCAGCTGTGTGACCCTGGGCAAGTCACTTGACCCCCATTGCCCACCCTTACCAATCTTCCACCTATGAGACAATACACCGAAGTACAAGGGTTTAAAAAAAAAAAAGTATATATGTTGGCTAGCTACTGGACTCAATTGTAGAACTATATTCTCCTATCAATGACAGGGCAGTCTCCTCTTGTCAGCCATTGCCATCCTTCTGTGATGATCTGTTGCTCATCAGCCTAAATCTCTTACCCAAGTGGTGTCAAACTCAAATAGAAATATAGATCATTAGCCTTTCCAGTTATGGGAGAAATATCTATTTTTTTCACTTTGTGTGGTTGGTAACTTTTGCCTATATGCATCTACCTCAAAACAGAAATTATAAAGGGAAAAATCAAGGCTTTATTATATTTAAGCCCAGATTTTAGCTTTAAAAAAAGAAAAAAAATGGACAAAGATTAGGATTTTCTGACAAATTTTCATAAAGAAATGTATGTCAGAGAGACACACATACATATTTTATATATAGCTATCTCATATGTACTTTAAAGCTATAAAACTTGAAAAAAGACAAATTAATAATCCCATGCTTATTTCAATGCCATACAAGTGGAACAGTTACACAGAATCAATTTTATATATCCTCTAAGAAAACAAACCTATTTTTAATAGCTATATTGGTAAACTAAGTGAGAATACAGATTAAATTACATTTAGATAGTTCAAAATGGGCTGATTGAGAGAGGAGAGATGTACAGGTCATGAGGATAATCAAGGAGTAAATATAGTTGGAATTAATCTTCAAGTAAGTTGTAGAACTCTAGGAAGATCAAATTTCCCTTTCAATTCTCCCTAAGGAATGTGAAAGTCTTCCCTTATTACACTCAATCCATGAGTCAGGATTTAGAAAGGTAAGGCTAATATTAACAGAAGACAGCTTTTAGTTAACCAGAGTTGTAGGAGGAAGGAATCTGAGCCTATAATGATGATGATGATAAATTAATAAAATGAATTGAAAAAAATCAAAGATTCCAGTCATAGTACATAAAGATCCCTGTGGGACAGGGGACATATTGACTTAGGAAAAAAAAATTCATTTACCTTATATTTGCTCTATTATATATATATATACATATATATTTGCCTATTGTATATATTCCTATATATTATATATGTATATATCTTGATATATCTTGTATATATTACATGTATATGTATCACATATATATATATATATATAATATATCTTGAAATCATATTTTAATCTACTTTGGATCACTAAGCTGTTTGATGCCTCTGTCCTACCCTATAATCCTCTTGTGCCCAACTTTTAGTAATCTCCATCTTTAAGAGCTACTGTGAAACACCAATAAAATGTAGATGTGCTTTGCTAACTATAAATTATTATGGGCATGTCAGTTATTATTATTGCTATTGTTACTATTACTACTACTACTACTACTACTACTACTACTACTACTACTACTACTACTACTACTACTACTACTACTACTAATGGGACTTCTTTCCTTCCCTACCTTGATACTTGTAGAACCAGAGAGACTAACTGTCTGAGTATTCTGGGCAATTGGAAGTCTAGAAAATCTGGGGAAACCAAGGCACCCCAGAAAAGTTTTGCAAAAATGCCCTAATGTTTTCTCTTTGTTACTCTCCCTGTGCCCTGGGGCATTCTTCCTTCAGACTCAGTAGAGGATCTTCTCTTCAGGAATTTTGGCTGGCTTTGTTTGCATATGAAAGGCCAGAAAGAGAGACAGACTGGTTGAAAATTCAAAGAATTGCTGCTCCCTATTCTTTAATTTTTCAGTCCTTTCCCTGCCCACTTATGTATGTGGGAGGACAAAATAGATTTTAGGTTGTCTTAGGTTTGGGTAGGTTGTTAGGAAAATTACAATTACCTGGTTGAGTTTTCAGAGATCAAACCTGGGAAATATATAGGATTTCTTCTGAACAAAAGTGAAGTCACTCAGAAGACCTCTAAGCCCTCTGACCTGAAATTAACTTAAAAGGAAGGAGAGGTTTGACTTAAAAGGAAAGACCTGAGGACACTCTGCCTAATTAGCAAAGACTAGCTCTACTCTTGATTCCAAGGAGTTCTGTGCCTGGGGTTGACAATTTAAAGCTGAGTAGATGAGAAGCCTAAAAGCCAAGACTCTGAAGAGGATGACATTTCATAAGGGAAACAACCCAACAGACTCTTTTCTATATGGAAGGTTTTTGTTGAACTTTGGAAGGATTATTGCTTTTTCTGTTTAATCTGGTCTGCCTGAACGCGACCAGTTTTAACATGAAGCTTGCTGCATCCCCTGCTCCTCCATCCCTTTTCTGCTTTTCCCAGTGTTGATGCCATGAATTTGAGGTTAGAAGCATATTTCTGTCCTTCATAACTTTCTTTCACTTCAGCTCTAGAAATGAGGCTGAAGCTAATTTTTCTGCTTTATTTTCTTTTTTCCTCAGAACTAGATGTGATCCTTACTTGGACAAGGAGACTAGAAGTCAGATCTGTGACCCCTTTGGATCCAGAATCACAGGCAGGAGAGTACAGCCAGCCAAATTAACAAAGAATCTTAAGAAGCCAGGGTACCTGGGACATGAGTGTGAGGGGAGTTTTGGACTTGACACTCCGACAGTTCTATCTAGGATTGAGTTGGAAGAGAGGAGGAAGATTATTCCTCCTTTGTGTTGGAAGAGTAAGTTTGCATAATTTTTATTACACATTCTGAATTATAGGAAAACTAGGCTCTCTGAATACAGTCTGGTTTTCACTGGGTTATATCTAAATATATATTTATTAGGAAAAGCCAAGACCTTTAAGACAAGAGAAAATGATCTTGCCTATTCTGCTTGGGAAGCTTGATGTCACAGTGTACAGTTTGGTACCTAGAATCAGAAAGGCACAAGTTAAAATCCAGCCACTTAACTGTATTTGCCTCAGTTTTTCATCTATAAAATGTTGGAGAGGGAAATGGCAGACCATTTCAGTATATTTTCAAAGAAAGTCCCAAAAGGTGTCAGGAAGATTCGTACATAGCTGACAAATGACTAAACAACACTATTCTTTTCTAAAAAAAAAAAAAAAATCTCTAAGAATTTCAGATTATTCAGAAGCTGGAGGAAGGATGCATTCAGTTGAAGGTTATCTGGTGAAATCTGCAACTACCTAAGTAATGACTGCTCAACATAATAACATCCATCTGAGAAGAATCATCAAGCAGAGACTCTAATCAAGTCTTTTGGGTATCACCTGGACAGTATTCCATCAGAACAAGTGGAAACTATCCAGATGAACTGTCAATCAAGGAAGGATCCAGAGCAGTGGAAGTGGGTCTATACGACAAAACTAATCAATTAATCAATAGATATTTATTAAATATCTGCTAAGTACTAGATTGGGCTAAGCATTAGAGATATAAAAAGGGGAAAATATAGTCGCCAGGCTCAAGGAACTTACTATCTAATGGTGGAGAAAATGTGCAAGAAAGCAATAAATAAATAATATAAATGAGATTAAATAGGAAATAATTTTCAGAGGGAAGGCATTAGAATTAAGAATGTTTAAGAAAAGCTTCCTGCAGCTGGTAATATTTCAGTTGGTACCTAAAGGAAGACAGAGTAGTCAGAATTCAGAGTGGAAGGGAACGAATGTTCTAGTCTGGGAGGAGAGCCAAAGAAAATACCCAGAACAAAGAAATGGAATGTCTTGTTTGTGGAATAGCCAGGATGTCACTGTCATTAGGTCAAGGAATATGTGGCAGGGAATAAGATATAAGAAGTATGGAAAGGCAGGTGTGGGTGAGGCTGTGAAAGATTTTAAATTCCAAGTGGAACATTTTATATTTGATGCTGAATGGGAATCCATGGAAACAGAGAAGATACCCTAATAAAGTAGCATAGAGGGAAAAGAAAAGAGTTAGGGTACAACAATGAGGGACTCCTGTGGTGAGAGGGTGTGATTTAGGTGGGAATACAGCAAAGGAGATAGAGAAGGACCAGTCAGATAGGAAAGAAGAGAACCAGAAGAAAATGGTGTCCAAAAAACTTATGGAAAAGAGAACATCAAGGAAGACAGGGTGATCAACAATATCAAAAGCTAAAGAGATGTTAGGGAGAATGAGGTTTAATAAACAGCATTGGCATCTAAGAAGAATGGTGAACAGGAACTAGAAGAAGAGGCACTCTTAGAAGATGCCAGTGGCCCGGTCGCATTCCAAATGTAAGTTGTCCCTGCACCCCTTTTCTTTGGTCACATATGTTCTCTCTATATATGCCCTTGCTTGCATGTACCTTATGTTAGTCCATTATATTAATCTTTCCATTTATGTTGTACATATTTGTGTATCTCATTACATTTTTATAGAATTAATCTTTCATCTCTTCCTTTTTTTCTTTCCTTTTCCTCCTTCTGCTTTTGGTCTCTCTTCTTCTCCTTCTTTCCTTTCTTTGTCTTCTTTTTTCTTCTCATAAAAAATTATATTGTAAATATTTCTATACATACAGAAATTTTCTTTCTACAGTTTAGTTTTCTACCCAGTAATGTAATTTTGGGATAAAAGATATGAAGAAATCAGTTATTTCCTCCCACAATTCAAAATTGTGGTCCAAAATAATGGGACAAATTCTTAACTCCCCCAAAAGTGTTTGCATTTCTTTACATTGTTCCTCCAACCCATGTCCAGCATTGATAGTTTTTAGCTTTTAGCTTTTGTGATTAGCATATAGGTTATAACCTAGTTATTTTTCATTTGAATTTCTATATTTCTTAGTTACTTAAAGAATTTTCCCCCAAATGGTTGTATACTGCTTGCATTTAAAAAAAATTCAAATGTTAGTTCATATCCTTTCTCCACCTATTAGCACATTTTAAGTAATTTCCAACAGATTTTAAATGCTATACATATTCTACTGACATAGAAGCATACAAAATCACAGAATTCAACTATAATTTTCAATGTGTGAAATACTCTTTGAACTTTTAATAGCTTTACCAGGAAGTTTGGCCAAGAGAACTTCAAGGTGAGCTATCAAATCATAAATCCTAAAGCATCTTTATCACTTAAAAGTGCAGCCCTAAGTCTCATATCTTCCAGGCTACAGATTCACATTCCCTTCTTCAGATAGCCATGATCCAGGAAGGAATGATACAAATAGCTAAGTAACCCACTTAATTACACTCAAGACCTCATTAACAAAATGTCAATATAAAAATGAAGAAGAGAAAATAATATGCTTATGTATCCTCCTTAAATCTTCAGTACTTCAGAATAGCTGACTGAAAATGTTATTACATTTTATATATATATATATATATATTCCTGTCCAGCTCCCATATAGTTCTTAGGATTCTGGGAAATGCTGCCTATAAGTTGAAAGTCATAGTCTGACTCTTCCTTGAATGGGATAGCCTGTCCCCAAGTAGATTCCAGAAATCAAGCAGGTTCATCCAGCCAAAGGAAAAAAAAAACAACTGAATCTGACTTTTGTTTTGTTTTCTGAAAAATCAAACAGATTGTGGTCACTGAAAAAAAACTGATCAGTAAGAACCAATGTGGGTTCAATAAAAAAAAAAAAGGTATGCCTTATATACTGAAAGACATTTTCTAAAAGTATTGATGTATGGCAGGTCAAGGTCTTGCTTTAGACAAGTATCCTGTAAAGAATATCATTAGACAAATAGTACGTGACTTCCATGTAGTTAAGAAGGCATAATAAGGAACATTATTAGTAGGTTTATCTCCATGGTTGGATGACCAATTGTATCCAAAAAGTATTAATTGCTTTAAGATATTATATTAGAAAGTGGTCTCTAGTGATTCCTTGGCCCTGTCATCCTATTTCATTCTTTTTTAAGAAATCAATTATTTGATTAAAGGCCAAGCAAAGATGATTATCATATTTGGAATGACACAAATCTTGGAAGAATTTCTATAGATGGCAGAATCAAAAATCAAAATAATCTCAACAGCATTAAATCTGAGTGAAAACAAACAAGGACAACTTTTAGAGAAATAAATGTAAACTCCTGTGTTTATATCCAAAACATATATAAGTACATGATTATAGGGGAAACCTGGCTTGGGAGTCATTTATATGAAGAAGATCTGATAGTGATGACTACAAGCTCAATATATTCCTAGATTGTTGAGTGGGGAGGCAGATACTTCATGACTAACAGTATCAGGTGGAATTTCCAGGTCTGATGGAGTTTTTTTTTTTTTTTTATACAAAACCAATCCATGGGGGCAGCTGGGTAGCTCAGTGGAGTGAGAGTCAGGCCTAGAGACAGGAGGTCCTAGGTTCAAACCTGACCTCAGCCACTTCCCAGCTGTGTGACCCTGGGCAAGTCACTTGACCCCCATTGCCCACCCTTACCAATCTTCCACCTATGAGACAATACACTGAGGTACAAGGGTTTAAAAAAAAAAAAAACAACAACAACAAAAAAAACAATCCATCTCTAGAGAAATCTGTGTGTGTGTGTGTGTGTGTGTGTGTGTATGTGTGTGTATATGCACATGGGTATGTATGTGTGTTGGTGTCAGAGTCATGGAATTATGTGATAATACCAGTACTTTCCTGATGAAGCTCTACTGACTTCCTATAATAGATTCCTCTCCCTAGCTTATCTGATTGGCCCCACATTCCCTGATGCAACTTCCTGGTCTTGGGGCATAAAAGCTCCCAGACACACAGAGTCCAAACCTTTCAGGTGTGGTGGGTACTTAAATGTGGGAAGCCAATAAGAGAAACAGTCTCAAATAGATAAAAATCTGAGACTCCTCTTTTGACTCCTTTTCTGATCCATACCTTTCCTTATTGAAAAGCTTTAAGTTCCTAGCAAACCAACAGTTAAGAGTTTAACAATTTCTCTCCAAGACTAAAGTCAGAAATTAAGCAAAAGTTTATCTGGACTCTGAATCTGTTTCTAGACACTTCAAGGTCAATAATGGACAAAATTTAGACAAAACCTCCTCCGGTGGGGGCTATTCGTCCCTGAGAAAGTGTTCCCAGACTTAGCTTTTGATAATGGAACAGCCAAAATTCAGCCTTGGCCTTGTTCTATTCTGAAGTCAAATGAGATTTTTTGTGTTTTGATATGACATAATTTTTAACTTCTGCACATCTGTGAAGTTTTGGGGGAGGGGTTACTTTGTATGAAATGAGTCTTGAAATATATATAATAAATTCCTTGCTCCCAGAGACAGAGCTGGAAGCATGATCTAAAAGATCTTCTGTGTCCTTACTTCTTATCAACTAAGTCATCCTTATCACATTATCAGAGATGATAAATAGATCTTGAGACCTAAACATCTAGCATATGGTGGCAATGAGGAATGCATTTTTTTTTTAATTTCAAAGTAAACCTCTTCAATCATTAAATGTTCAATGACTCCTATTTGACACATTTCATCCCAACAATCAACCTGGCTTTCAGTTGTTCCTACACTAATGAAAGGTGACCCATCAAGGAATACTTGAATTTTAACTTTGGAGAGGGGGCTAACATTTGATTCTTGGAGAAATCAGAAATGAACTGCAGCTTGTCATAACTGTTCTTTAATAATTAACTGTGTGCTTGCTTACTTATTTCATCATCCCAACTCTTAGTTTTCTATTCTCCACTCCATTATCATCAAAAATGCCCCACACCTTGGTGGTTTTTGAACCATGCATAATTCCTCTTCCTGGGAAGTTTCTCAGAAATTAGAGTTGGGACATCCAGAGCCTCAATGTTCATGGAACTGAAGACATGGAGGCTTGTCATGAGATCCTGTATATATTCATCTGACTCAATACCCTCCAGATCTATTAGGTATTACGAATTCTCCCATCATTATTAATACTATAGAACTTCCTTGACTGTGAATACCTCCTAGCTCTCACTAACTCATGAAAATGATTCTGGTTACCAGGCTGATTCTCTAATCCAAAACCCTTGTGTTAGTGGAAATGGATGGTTCCCTGGGTGTTTGCCTTAGGAGGGTATTTTCTGGTTATGAGTGAAGCAACTTAGCCACCCTTTTTTAAAGTAAGGAAGCAGTAGAAGTTTCTTTCTCAGGGTGTTTTTGGTCTCTGCAAGAGTGTATATCTGGTGGTGGTTGGTCATGGAAGGTTTTCCTTGAATTTTAGTACAAGGAAGCCAACTGACAAGAAATAAAAAGAAATTGTGTGGCTTTTGACAAGATGTAAGGTGAATAGATAGATCAAGAATTGACTAGTTCCCAGATGAAATATTGCATATTCAAGGTTGTGGTGGAAGGGACATAGGACTAGTGCTAAAAAAATGGTTCCTCTTTGATCATATATCAACTGTCTTAGCAAGAGAGTCCTGGGATAGCAATATTATAATTCTCCTCAGCTGGTTAATGGGGTTCTGGTTCTGAGCCCAGGCTGAAATCTCATGAAAAAAGGCATCAATGGATGGTTTTCTCCAATTTCAGATGATTCAAAGATGGTAGAGATGGGTTACATATTGGATGTTATAACTGGGGATGGGGATATAGACAGACAGACAAAGACAAGACAGACAAGATAGAGGGTCAGAAAGACACAGAGACAGACACAGAGAGATTATATATATGTATATATAAAATATATCTATAGCTGTACACATATTTATATATGCATAATACATACGTAAAACACACATACATAGTACATCTACCCACATATATTTAACTGAGTGACACAACAGATAGAGTACCTGGACTGGGGTCAGGAAGATCTGAACTCAAATCTGGCCTCAGAAACTTACTAACTGTAACCCTATCACTTAATCCTGTTGACCTCAGTTTCTTCATGTGTAAAATGAGCTGGAAAAGCAAATGCAAACCTTTCCAGTATTTTTGTTGGAAAAAAATCCCAGTTAGGATCATGAAGAATCAGACATAACTGAAAAAATTAACAACAATAAATATATTATGAAATTTCATACATAGATATTGATGGTGATAGTGATTTTAGTTACAAGCTCAAAATGAGTAAATGAAATGTTAGATTAGCCATGAAAGCTCACATGATTGGAAGCTGTATTAAGAGAGATATTGATTTTAACCTGTGCTATACTGGTTAGGTCAGGAAGGGATATTGTGTTCATTTTTGTGCACTACCTTTTTTAATTTTTCATTTTTTTCAGATTACATGTCTATATAGTTTTTAATATTTATTTTCTGACATTTTGAAATCTATGTTCTCTCCCTGCCTCCCCTCTTTCCTCTCCAAGAAGACAGGTAAAATGATATAAGTTGTACATGTATCGCCACATGATACATATTTCCCTGATCATTATGTTGTGAAATAAGTTGTATTGTTTACACTAGAGAAAAAAATCATTGGGGAAATCAAGTAAAGAATGACATGTTTCAGTCCACATTAAGACTCTGTTCCTTCTACGGGTAGTGGATATCCTTTTTTCATCATGAGTTCCTGAGAGTTTTCCTCCATCCTTCACTTACTGATAATAGTTGGATAATAGTTGTCACTCACAGTTGATCATCATACATTATTGTTGTTATTGTTTCCATTGTTCTCCTGGTTCAGCTCATTTCATTTTTCATTACTTCATATAAGTATTACCAGGTTTTTGTGATCATCTTATTTGTCATTTTTTTATGGCACAATAGTATTGTTACAATCACATACCACAGCTTGTTCATCCATTTTGCAATTGATGGACATCCACTCATTTTCCAGTTTTTGCCACAACAAAAAGAGCTGCTATAAATATTTTAGAATATGTAGTATCTTATCCTTTTTCTGTGATCACTTTAGGAAATAAACTTCATAGTGGGATTGTTAGGTCAAAGGTATACAGTATAACTGAGTATAATTCCAGATTGCTCCCCAAAATGTTTGGATCAGTTCACAGTTCCAATTTGATAGGTCTGAGATATGTGAGTTGTTTTGATTTTCATTTCTCTATTCTGAAATTATTATATATAGTTTTTATGTATTTGATTTCTGCCTCCAAAAGCTGTCTATTCAAATATTTTGATCATTTATCATTTGGGGCAAGGCTTATATTCTTATATATTTGACTAAGTTCTCTATATGTTTTAGATGAGAGACCTCTATCTGAGAGAGTCACTAGTTTTTCCCCCAACTTCATGTTTTTCTTCTAATCTTGGCTACATTCATTTTATTTGTGCAAAACTTTTCAATTTAATGTATTAACAATGATCTATTTTACATTTCACAATACTTTCTATTTCTTGTTTATTCATAAATGCTTTTCCCATCCATAAGTCTTATAGGCAATATGTTCCTCTTTCTTCTAATTTGCTTATAATATCTCTTTTTTTACATCTACAGCCGTTTTGATCTTATCTTGGTAAATGGTATATTTTGGTCTATAATTAGGTTCCATCAAACTTCTTGCCAATTTTCCGAACAATTTTTATCAAATCATGAATTCTTGTTCCAAAAACTCAGATCTTTATCTTTGTCAAACACAAGGTTTCTATAATATTTTACAATTATTTGTTATATGTCTATTCTGTTCCACTGATCTACTTTTCCATTTCTTAGGTAGTACCACCTCTTAAGAATTGTACTGAGTTTCCTCAGGAACAAAACCAAGATGGTCAAACACACACACAAACAAAGAAAACCAGGAGTTACAAGAAGATAATTTGAAGAGCCTCAGGATATTTAGCCTAAAGAAAAGAAGAATTAATTAATGACATAAGGTGTTGCTATTTTTTGTTTTCAAGTATCCAGCTAGTTGGTGCTATGGCAAAGCACTGGACCTGAAATCAGAAAGCCCTGAATTCAAATTCTGTTTCAGACTTTACTAGTGTGAGGCTGGGTGAGTCACTTGACTTTCCCCTATTTCAGTTTTTAAAAACCCTTACCTTCTGTCTTAGAATCAATACTGTACATTGGTTCTAAGATAGAATAGTGGTAAAGGCTAGACAATGGGGTATAAGTGACTTGCCCAGGGTCACACACTTAAGAAGTGTCTGAGGCCAGATTTGAACCCAGGAACTACCATCTCTAGCCTTGACTTTCAAATTACTAAGCCACGTAACTGCCTCCCCCCCGCCATTTCACTTTAATAATTTATAAAACATGCATATGTAAAACATAATAGCACCTATATCACATGGTTATTGCAAGGTCAATAAGGATAACATATGGAAGGGTCTTGCAAGGATTAAAGAGCTATATAAATCCCGATGTCTTCATCGTCTTTGTTGTCATTGTCATGGCCATCATCAACATCATCGGGGTTATTGTTATTATATTATGAGGCCAATCACAGGGAAGGGGTTACTTAGAACTTAAGAAATGTCCAGCACACTGAAAGCATTCTTAATGATGAATATCCCTTCCTAAATTCTTGCATTTATAATTTAATACGATGAACTAGAATGGGGTCTGAACATTAGAGTTTGGTGGTATGATCCACCACCACCACCAAGTCCTGGATGTTAGAACGCTTGATTCATCCCTATAACACAAGTGCCTTCTTCGCTGCCAGGTCACGCTGTTGACCCTCACTGGACTTGTAGCTACTTCTTCAGACAAACCCACGTTTAACCTGAATTTGTTCGGCTGAATTTTTGAGCCTGTGTGCTACACTTTCCATTTATCCTTAGTAATTTTCAACCCCTTCTATTTGACTCCATTTTCAAGAGCTTCTCTGATCTTTATGCTGTCATCTGGCACTTAGCTTTTGTTCCTAAGTTAGTATTATGCTCCTAGATCAGAGAAATATGCTTTTCATCCAAGGTTTTAATTGAAATGTCCAAAGGACAGAGTTTCTCTTTAATAATGTCCTTTGCCTGCTATAAATTTTTGGTCATATTCATATTACGACTTGAGAAAGAATTTCTCCAACTTCCTCAATACTCTTAGACATAGTTCAGCTGGCCCAGATGACTTAAAGGTCTTTAAAAAAGTTAAGAACAATTATTGTCCTACTATTCATGTTGGATATGATTTACCCTATAACTGTTTTTGTTCCCTCCTTTTCAATTCAACAGTCATTCTCCTTCAAAGAGAAAAAAAGGTGCAAAATAACTTTTGAGTAATTTTCCTCTTGCCTATCCATTATTAAAATTCCAACCAACTTGGAAAATATATAGTAGCTCCGTTTCCTATTTGAGATTCATTTGCTTTTTTTTTCTGAACATGGGTTTTGTTTTTAAATGTCATCTCTTTTAGTTGTCCTTATTCTCCTTGTCAGCATCCTCCCATTTTGAGCTTTAGCTCTCCTCACTATTATTAACAGACTAAGACAGGCATTTGCTTTAATTCTCTATCACCTACTTCTTTTTTCTGTCTTCTTTATTTTATTTATGAAAATCCAGTTAGAGACTGATTTCTTTGCCTGTAGGCTTTCATGGTCTCATCAAGTAACTCTTCCTTAGTTTGGGAATTTGTTTCCTTCTATGTCTTCACAATTTCATTTTTAAGAATTACCCATTCTTCCTTAAATGACTAGTTCTATAGAATTTTTAGTCCAAATGCCCCTGCCTAGCCTTTCAAGTTTGAAATACATTCTCCCTAAATTCAGAATTCTTGATAGAGTATATCTGAATTTCTTCTTCAGCTGTGGCACAAATTCTTACATGGTACCCTGACACCTCTAATTTTCCATCCTTTCCACCCCTAACAATTGGTTCTTTTCTGTGGATTAGAATTTGATTTTTAATAGAAGTAACTTTCATTTGTTTCTCTCCATTTTGGATGATGTTGCCATGAAGACAGGGCAATAAATTGTTATATACTCTGTCTTTGACTAATAGAGAGTTCCAGGAGATGTACAGATAATTGAAATTCTCTATATCTATTATGTCATCCTGAAATGTCAGTTTTACTTGATATTTATTAAGCTTCTTGTCTTTCCCCCCTGACTAGATAGGTTGCATGCGGTATATTTTGATGTTAATACCTCTTTTATTTTTACTTTGGTGGGTATTTTTGGGAAAAAATACTACTCAATATAATGGACTTGCCAAATATCACTATACATAAATTTTTCCCTCTTCAAAAAAGAATAGAAAATGACTCCATATAAAACTACAATTCCCCATTATAAAGTTGGTTTTAATTTTTTTGCATATTTCATACTGAACACGTTCTTTCTTGCACAGCCCTACTTATCTGGGTCCCCTATTGAGACTCCCTCTGCTTTCTTCTGTTTTTTTTTTCTTCTCTTAATCAATAAAATTCTTTAGAAATACCAATTAAATTTTTTTTGTATCTTCTTTGTTGAATTATTTTTTTCTTTTCCTTCTTAATGTTGACTCACTAGGGTTCTCTAAGTAATGTTATTTAGAGAAAGTGATACTTTCTCCCCCTTAGCTGACTCCATTGACCTGTGCTCAAAATGTCCTATGACATAATTTCTTTCATTGATTCCTGGATTTCCTCACATAAAGATTCTCTTTCTTTTTTCTTTCTTTCCTTTCTTTCCTTCTTCCTTCCTTCTTTCCTTCCTTCCTTTTCTTTCTTTCTTCCTTCCTTTCCTTCCTTCCTTCCTTCCTTCATCTCCTTTCTTTCTTTCTTTCTTTCTTTCTTTCTTTCTTTCTTTCTTTCTTTCTTTCTTTCTTTCTTTCTTTCTTTCTTTCTTTCTTTCTTTCTTTCTT
>NC_058132.1:646314853-646415166 GCF_016433145.1 Gracilinanus agilis | reverse complement strand
CACTCATGTGTAACTTGTCATTTTCCAATAATTCTTGTGAGGGCATCATCGAAAGGGTCCGTAAATTGCCAGAGGCCACCCAGCTCGTATGGCCAGAGGCAGGACCTCAAATTGAGTCTTCCGGATGTGATTGCTCTGGGAAATGGCACTGCATTGTTAAGAAAGGTGTTTTTTTTTTCTTTCCTCTGTTGTTATTTGTTGCTCGCCTCCAAGAAATGAAAAACGCTGTTAAATCTACAGGAAAACGATTAGGTTCTATTATGCAATGCCGGGTTTTACCATCACTTTCTGTTTGCTGCTTCTAGATCAGATGAGTTGATGATGTCAGTTTAAATGCCAGGATGCACTTCATTGTGCATTCTGCTCCTTCCAAGAAGCCATTTGCTCATTCCACCCATCTTGTGTGTGTGACTATGATATATAGCTGGATGTAAGTGGAGTCGTGTGACAAATACACACTCCCATTAAGTACTTTAGTGAAAATCCCTCATGAAGGGCAGACAACAAGAGAATCTTGGAGGCAGCCTCGAGTGACCTTGGTGCTTGTCTTCTCTCACCTCAGCCTGAACAAGCATCTCTTATCCAACGCCCTCGATATGTGGTCATCCTGCCTCCAGTTCCAGAGCTCTGATGGGGTGGGGGTAGCAGCTAGCCCCTCCCGATGCTACTTTTGGGAGAGCTTGCATTTTTAGTTTTAAAATAATATTTTATTTTCCCCCTCTTACATGAGCCTGATTTTTTAGTGACTCTTTCCTTACATCGAGGGAAAATTTGCAGCCCAGAGAGATGATGAGACTGTAATAAATCATAAATCTCATCATTCTGGTTGTCTTTATTTGGTATATACTTTCATCTGCACTTGCTACAAAACAGGAAGCTCTTTTCAAGGAAGGAGAGATTCTTTCCCTTTTTCTCACTTGTATTCTTAGCATATAGAAGCACAGTGGTTGACACACTATAGGTTCTTTATAAAAAAACAAAACAAAACTTTACATTCTGCCTTAGAATAAATACTGTGTTTTGGTTCCAAGGCAGGAGTGGTAAGGGCTTAGCAATGGGGGTTAAGTAACTGGCACTGAGCTACATGGGTAGGAAGTGTCTGAGTCAGATTTGAAACCAGAACCTCCTGCCTCTAGCTCCATCTCTCAATACTCTGAGCAATCTAGTTGCCCTCATAGCTTCTTCTTTTTTTTTTTTAATTTAATTTTTTAACTCTAATATCTTTTATATATATATATATATATGTATATCCTTCTATATTAATTTTATTTGTTACAGGGCTAGGCAATGAAGGTTAAGTGACTTGCCCAGGGTCACACAGCTAGGACGTGTCCGAGGCCAGATTTGAACCTAGGACCTCCTGTCTCGAGGCCTGGCTCTCAATCTACTGAGCCATCCAGCTGCACCTCCCCCCCATAACTTCTTAATAAATGCTTGTTAAATATTCTAAAATCGAGCACCTTGAAATTGGAAGAGCTAAAAGGACTTGGAATCTGATGTGAGCTGTCTCCTAGTATCTTCTCACTATAATACTTTAGAAAATAATTTCTCAAAGATTCAATTCCCTCATCTAGATGAGGGGAAGCAATAGATTATCTCTAGGGTTACTTTAAACTCTGACATTCTCTATTTTATAGAGGTTATTTGTTCCAACCTTCTCACTTTACAAATAAATAAACTGAGGCTTGGAGAGGAAAAGTGACTTGCCCAACATCATACCATTAAGCAATAGCAGAACCAAGTCTTCTGATTCCTATTCTCAGAGTCCCCCCCCCCCCCTTGATATACACTCTTCTATGTCTCTTTGTACCATAGTGAAATGTCTTCATTAGCTCAGAATAATGAGGGAACGGGAAAGGAAAGGTAGCGGTGAGAAGAGCCAATCCATTACCTCATCCCTAATTTCGGTGATTGCTCAGCGCTTCCTCTGAGACATATTTTAGGCAGCTCCCTGAAGAATCTTAACCACTTTCCCTCAATTCATTATCTCCCCTGAACTTCCATCAGCATTAGGAAAGGGAGGAAGGCCAGGAGGACATCTTCAGCTAGAGTTCTTTCACTGGACATGGAGTGCTGTCAGCAAGGGGCCACATAGTCTCCGGAGTCTCCGTAGGGAGTGAGCACGTGACCTGTTGCTCTCCAAGCGGTCAAGGCACGTCCTACCTAGACTTGGCCGTTAAGCCCTATGGATGGATCCCCCATCATTTAGGTAATCCGACAGTTCTGATTCTCAACAGGGACTGACCAGCCTTTCTCTAAGACATTGGCCTACTTCATCTTGATGGCCTTTCTTGTAATCACTTGGGTCCGAGAGGAGTGAGAGTCATGCACTGAGCATTCTTCCTAGTCCCAATTTAATCCCATTTAACCAGCAACTTGAATATGTTTTGCTCGTGACAAAGCATGCTTGTAAGTCTGAATGATATCAAATAAGAATTGATAAGAACTTGGATGCTTAAAGTCATGAAATGGAAGACCTAAGAGGAACCTCCGAGTGCCTCCCCTTTTGTTATTTCCTTTGTGTTCAGTCTATGGCTTTTTTTGTAATGTAGCTATTTTCATGCTGTCTCTCATATTGGATTGTGAGCTTCTTAGGGGGAGGGACTCTCTTTTGCCTTTCTCTGTATTCCCAATATGTAACTTGGCACATAGTAGGTGACTTCAGAAGTGTATATCGACTGACTGACATCTAATCAAACTCTTACCTGCTTACATTTTCCTATACACAATTCCCCACAAGGGCTCACCTTTCCTTTCTTGAAGATTATAATTGATGGAGTGCTTAGTGCCTCCTGAGGCATCCTGTTCCTCCTTGGAAAAAGCTCTAATTGTGAATAATAATAGCATCCATAGAACATATATTATCCACATACAGTTTGAAAAACACTTTAGAGATGTTACCTCATTTGATCCTTAGAAGAACTATGAGGTAGATGCTATTATTATTGTCCTGATCATTTCACAGATGACGAAACTAAGCCTCAGACATTAAATAACTTGCTCAGGCTGAAACGGTTAATAAATGTTTAAGATAGGATTTGAGGGGCAGCTGGGTTGCTCAGTGAATTGAGAATCAGGCCTAGAGACAGGAGGTCCTGGGTTCAAATCTGACCTCAAACACTTCCCAGCTGTGTGACCCTGGGCAAGTCACTTGACCCCCATGGCCCACCCTTGCCACTCTTCCACCTAGAAGCCAATGCATAGATGTTAAGGGTTTGAAAAAAAAATAAACCTATAAAAAAAAAGATAGGGTTTGAATCCATCTCTTACTCACTTTGCATCTTGGATTCCATCCACTGTGTCACCTAGCTGTTAGGTTTTGCCTAAACTCACACCAAGATATACCTCTTTACCTTCTACTCCGTGCCTAGATTTGCCCCCTGCGGAGAATCAGAAGCAGTTTATTTTTCCCACCAGAAACATCTTCATATGCTAAAAGCCAGTTATCATGATCTCTGCATCATCTTCTCTTCAAACAAAACATCACAATTTCCTTTGATCAGTCCTCATCTGACATGAGTTTCAAGCCTCAAACCCAGTTGCCCTCCTCTGGAAGATCTCCAGCTTCTCATTGAATTTCCTCAAGCCTGAGATCCTTCCTCCCCACCACCAAAGGAAAAAAAAAAGAGGATTGAACATGCTCTTCGAGCAGGGCAGAGTATGGAGGGACAATCTCTCCCTGTATCCTGGTACAACCAAAGATCACAAGAGAATTTTTGGCTGCCATATCATACTATTAATTCACATTGAGCTTCATCTGACTTCTTGGTCTTTCTTCATCTGACTTCCAAGTCAATGGGCTCATTCCTTTGAATCACAGGTGGACTTAGTGGATGGGCACGACCCTTCCTTTGGAATCCACAGGAAATGGTTGTGTTGAACCTGGCAAAGTTTCTACACATCGATGATTCTCTTTACCCTGGACCTTGGAATTGTGACATAGTCTCTTGGTACTCTCATTCACCATTTATCTGTCCCCAGGTATGAATACAAGATGGCCTTCATTCCTAAGAATGAGAGTTGAGTTGTTCCCAATTCCTACAGTATGATAGTGAGATGTCAGTTCAATCTCCTTCTTTCCCCAATATTCTGGAGACTCACAGATTCAGAGACTTGGAAAGCAGCTATCAAAAGTGGTTGATGATGAGGATGATCATGATTGTGAACATATGTAGAATGTCATATTTTACAAATATTTTAGCTTCACAATAATCCTGGGAGGTGATGCTATTATTATGATGATGATGATGTTAATAGGCGAGGAAACTGAGAAAGGCTTTAGTAATTTGTCTAGGGTTACCTAACTATTAAATATATCTAAGGGTAGCTTTAAATTCTAGTCCTTCCCAGAGACAAAATGAGTCTCTCTAGAGCAGTGATTCCCAAAGTGGGTGCCACTGCCCCCTGGTGGGTGCTGCAGTGATCCAGGGGGGCAGTGATGGCCACAGGTGCATTTATCTTTCCTATTAATTGCTATTAAAAATAAAAAAAATAATTTCCAGGGGGCTAAGTAACATTTTTTCTGGAAAGAGGGTGGTAGGCTAAAAAAGTTTGGGAACCACTGCTCTATAACATCCCCAATAAGTAGTTGTTCAGCTTCTGATTTAAGACCTCCAAGGAGAGGGACACACTCTCTTGAAACAGCTCATTTTATTTATGGAGAACTGTAATTTTTAGGAAGCCCCCCCCCAATAAAAAAAAATCAAGCCTAAATTAGTCTTTTTGCAATTTCTGCCTAATCTTCCTTTTTCTGACTTTTGGGTCCAAACAGAACAAATTAAGTCAGTTAAGTGGCATAAAGTACTGGACCTGGAGTCAGAAAGACCTGAATTCAAATCCAGATTTAGATACTTACTGACTGTGTGACTCTGGGCAAGTCATTTGGCTTCTTTGCTTCATTTCCCTCATAAGTAAAGTGGAGATAACAACAGCACCTATACCGAAAGGTTGTTAAGAGGATCAAATGAGATAATGATATTTAAGTGCTTGGCACATAGTAAGAAATATAGAAACGTTAGCTATTAATAGTATTATTATTGCTCTTACAAGAAGGGTCTATTAAATATTTACACTGAGGAGGACACATCTAACCACTCCTCCATAGAACAGCACTTCATAGACTTAAAGTCAGTTCTCTTGTCCCCTGAAGTGTTATCTTCTATTGGCTAAATCACCCCAACTGGGCTCTCTGGATAGAAGGATCCAGCTTCTTCGCCATCTTGGTTGCTTGCATCCAGCCTATCACTATCCTCTTGATTCAATGCTCAGTTTGGCCTCAGGAGCAACCATCCCCTCTTTAGCAGCTTCTGCCCTGGACCTCCTTCCCTGCTCCAGCTCTTTGCCCTTCTCCTCTTCTCTAAACAACAATGATCAATAGAAATGCTTAGCCGGAGCCCATCAGGCTGCTCTGGGAGGTCTGTATTCGCAATTTTGGCAATCAGAAGAGACATTCCCAGGAGCTCCACTAGCAAAGGAGTCTAGTGGAAGCCTTGACTTCTGGGTCAGGAGCCTGACTCCTAGAGCTCTTGTAGAAGACCTTGCCTGTATCTGTGTCTGTCTGCTTAAGGAAGGAGAGGAAAAATAGCTGGTTATGAAATTCACTCTCAGCAAGGTACCTTGCAGGGTGATAACCAGCCATATACTGCCATCTGGTGCACATGACTTATCATTGCACCTTCTCCTTTCTCCTTGATCCTCTCCCAGGGAAGAATGGGAATAACCAATTCTTTTAAGGATCTTTTTAGTTAGAATGTGTTAGTTCCACAGTTGCACAGACTGCTCACTCCTCTCTACCCTCCTATATGGAAGCTGCTTGAGACAAGAACTATTTTCGTCTGTGCCTTACAACCGTCTGGGTGGCAAGGTTTGGGGCAGTTGAGTCATGGAGATCTAAGTTCAAATAAGGCATCTGACACTAGTTGTGCAATTCTGGGCAAGTCAAGCCTCAATTTCTTCATCTGAAAAATGATCTGGACCAGGAAATGGCAAAGTTCCCCAGTATGTTGGCCCAGAGAAACCCCAACTGAAAGGGCTAAACAACAACAGCTTTTCCCAGTCATTACAGAGTATGTGGTTAATAATGTTGATTGATTGCTTGACTGAATAATCCTTTGGGATCTAAAAAGATCCTTCCTTTTGTTTAAGGATGCTGTCAGTGAAATCATCAGAGTATGAAATTTAGAGGCAGGAGACAATGATTAAAGGCAAAAAATACCAAATCTGGGATCAGAGGATCAGCATTCAAATCTGGCCTCTGCCACTTCACTGGCCCATCTCAGGCAATCTCCTAATCTCACTGGGCCTCAGTTTCTTTATATGTAATGTGAGGGCTTTGGAGCATCTGTCCTCATATATTCCTTACCTGTCTAGGTTTCTAATTGGTTTGGGATCCCAATTCTATAGCTTATTGGGCAGGTAACCTAACCTTTTCTAGATCCAAGTTTCCAGGCTAAGAGACTGAAGTTGAACTAGTCGACAGAGTTCCTTTCTAGATCTGAATTCAAATAAACTCTCCTTCCACCAAGGTACTGAGAATCATAGAACATTAAACCTTGAAGGAAGCTCAGTGATCTCATCATGCAACCTCTTCATTTTACAGATGACAAGCTTGAGAGATAAAAGGATTTGCCCAAGCTCATGCTGCTAGTTCTTGACAAAGCCAGAAATAGAAATTGGGTCTTCTGGCTCCAGGCCCAGTGATCTTCCTATGGTGCCATGCTCCCAGGAAGCTTATGAAAGCAGCAGGGAAGATCAACCAGCTCCAGCAGCCCTGAGCTTCCATGTCGCTGACTCTATTCTATCTTGAAGTCTCAGATGCCAAACTATCAATGACTGTGGTTAAAGACACGTGGTTCCTTCTGCCTTGGAATCTATCATCCTATGAGCTCTCAGCATGCAGAGTGCTACACATGCTGGCTTCACTAGCTGCACGCTTCCAGAAATGTTTAGCTTGGATATTGCCTTTTTACCTGTGTCCACTACTGTTCGCCTCCTCTGGCCATCACATTGGATTTCTTTCATGCATATCTTGTATACATACATACATACATACATATATATATATACACATATATATGCATGTATCAAACACATATGTACATGTACCTGTCTAAAAGTTATATTTTTGTATATGTATTTACACACATATTTATATAGATGTTTACATATACATATATCACTTATATGTGTATATATGTATATTGTTCCTCCTCACACCTATTGTGAATATAATCACCTTGAAGACAGAGACTCCATCATTTTTGTATCAGAGCCCTGAGCACTCTGGGATGTAGGAGGGTTTGAACAAATTCTAAATTGGCCAAATAGATCAGAAAGGGGGTCCATGCCTCATCTTAATTATAGACAGCTGAGTTGAATTTATCAATCAAAATAAACTGGGTGTAACTAAGTCCTCAATCAATCTGGGACCATCCCAGGAGATTTGGGCCATTGGTTAGAAGCATATGATGTCACCCAGGAAATATCTTTTGATTGAACAGAATAAGTCCTATCTTTTGGTGTGATGTAGAAAATAGGTGGTGGAGCCTTAAGAGAGAATCATATGGAAGATAGAAAGGATTTTTCTTTCCTTTACCCTAAACATCTCATGATTTGGGGAGACTTATCAGGGCCATCAGAGGTCTCACACTTGACCAGAGGCAGTAGAAATATCCCCAGAATGGTAATAACAAATGACAGAGAGTTGGTGCCTTATGATGGATGAGAAAAACATGAACCAAAAGCTGGTTACAGCTTAACAGAGGGAGACCCCTGATGAGAAAGACAAATGCCAGCTAAAGACTTTAGAAAGATACTATTCCTTGAGCTCAAAATGAAGTCAAAACTTTGCAGAACTTTATGAGGATTCTATGAAGGTGGAATGAGACTTTTGTTATTCACTTGTCAATTAAACTTTGGGAAACACATGTTCTATACATAGAAGCCAACTATATAGTAAATTAGATAGACCACCCGGTCTGCAGTCAGTATGTCCTGAGGTCAAAGCTGTTCTCAGACATGTAATAGTCCTGGACAAGTGACTTAACCTCTATTTGCCTTCGTTTCCTCATCTGCACAATGGGGATACTAATAACATCAAACTCCCAGAGTTGTGAGGATCAAACGATATGCAAATTGTCAAGTGGTTAGCACAATGCTTGTCCCTTAGTAGGTGCTATATAAATGTTATCTCTTATGACAAAGATGATGGTTATGGTACTATACATCTTAATGCCATCACACTCTAAGATTAAGCCCTCTCTTACTTTGTGCTCCATGTATTGCTATGGAAGAGCATGCTCCAGGACCTTGGGGAGAATTTTTTTTTATACTAACTTTTCTTACTGTACTACCTTAGGAAATATTTTTGCTAAATGCAAATTAAGTCAATTGGCCCAAACTCAATATGAAACATACTGGTGTAAGATTTAAATTAATGTGCCATACTTCAAGTATTATTTTTATAAAATAGAACCACATGATTAAGTTTTTCTACCTGCTCAAAAAATCCCCACTCCACCAAAACCAGTATAGGAAAGAGATGGGGGGGTGGGTTTGGCATTGCTCTTTCTCTCTCTTCTATTTCCCTCTTATCTCTAACTATTGTAGTTTCCTCTTAGAAGGTGCAATGTTGTATGCACCTGTAGTTAGAAGATTTTTAAGGGTACAAGGTGATTATGTCAAATTATTCACTGGGGAGACTAGTCTCCCAAAGGATCACAGGGGGGATTGTGAAGATGAGATTAACTCTCCCCTGCCTATTTTTAGATTTAATCACCAGAAGTGTATACACCCTATTTTATCCTTAAGTGGGGGAAGTCTGTGACCCACGTGTGCTAAAGTGAGTGACAAATCAGAAATGACTGACTGCCCCTTGGGCAGTCCTAAACAAAGCTAAAGCTACAATTGGTCCACATAAAGTGGAAGGAATACACAGGAAGTGATGTAAAAAAGTGTCTTTAAAAGCAGTTGCAATTTCCTGTGAGAGGGAGTTCTTTGGAATTCTAAGTTCAAGTTCAAGGCTGGTGAAGAATCTGCTTTGTAGACCTAAGGTTCTGTAACTTGGTGAGACTGGTCTTGAATCTCTCCCTTTGAACTACTACATGGGTGAATGAAAAGACTTCTTTCCTGACTTTCTGGAGAGACAAACCTCTGGAGAGGCCTCTGTTTTGGAGAAGGCCTTGTGGTTGGAACCCTTGCTGGGTTTACCTCTGGGACCCCCTTTGCTGGGGCCTCTGAAGCCCTGCCTCGTTTGAACCAGGCCCGAGTAATGTTCTATTCTACTCTCTCTCGTTACCCTTACTTTTATTCTTTCTCCTTTTGTAAATGAACTGCCATAAAAAGTCATTCTGACTTGTGTAATATATTTTTGGAGACCACATTTTTATATATTTAGTTCAACCTTAATTTTAACCCTTAAATGATAATAGCTCATGGAAATTCCAACAACTATAATGACATCTAGAAGCTTGAGAGGAAGAGGATTGATTGACCTCTTGGGATTCAATTAATCAGTGCTAATGATAGTTGGGACAATTGTTGTTGTTGTTAATCCTTCATTTCAAAGAGGACCAAAGACTTCATCAGGTGATATCTTGACTTGTGCATGAACTGGATTTTAATGAAGCAGAGTTTCATTAAGTCATGAGTTTCACCTATCTTCCAGAATCACTGAAGTTCAGTGGCAAGACAAAAAGTCAATAGGATTTGTGATGGCTAGGAATGCAATGGATGACATTGGTTTCTTCGATGTTTAACCAAGTTTACTCAACAGCATCTGCTTGAGCTGCCCTCCTGGCCAATGGAACAAATTGTTCTTATCCACCCATTCCATGGTAGGGGGGAAGTTTTCACATATCTGGGGCAAATTAGGGCAATAGTTCAGAGTGTATATACTACAAATAGTTCAGTGATTCATTGCATTGTCAGTGAAGTTGATATTCTCCCAGTGTCTACAAAGAGACATATAATGGATGTATATAGGATGTGATATCTACAAACAAGGGATTATGCTACAGAAGAAATGTAATGACTGTCATGAAAGAAATGTAGGTGCAAGAAAAAAAGATTGTTTTCTGTAATGAGAGTAATGAATGATGGTTGGATAGACTTGTGATGACTAATAGTAGGCAGTTACAAATAATTATTGATTGATTAATTGCCAACCCAATGTTATCAATGAAATATTAAGTCATGAAAAAGAAGACATACAATATGTTGGATGGACCCTCCTATAGTAAATTCATGGGAAGGCATGGACCAGAGTTATGTAGCTTAGGTGAGATTAGATGGTCTTTGATGAGCTCCCTTTGTAATTGTTTATAGCACTGAAGCATATGACTTCCCCTTCTACCCATGAAGATGCCCACAAGAGGTAGCAAAATATGGTCTTGGAATTTCTTGTGCCTGAGAAATTCAGCATCTTATGGTTAACATGGTCATGAACTTCTCACACTATCTTACTTTGAAAAATATGTTTCTTTGTGGATGACCCTTTGCCAAAAGAATCTGTCAATATTTGATGTCAATCACCCGTACCTCTGAAGCCATACCTTCCACTTCTGTTGTCCTTCTCAGAATATCTCTCAATTTAAACTTCCCACAATCTGGACCATGAGATTCTATGTCATTTCCTTCAATTCAGCACTTCTCACTTTGTCTCTCTTGCCCCCTCTGATAACTCTTTAGGACCCTAGTCAGACTATCCTTAGTTTCCCATTATTAGCTTCTTTCAGTATTAGAGAAGTGCCTGCAACATAAAAGGTGATATCTCTATCTATCTATACTCATATACACATATATTTATATGTATGTGCATAAATGTGTGTATTATGTATTCTTTTATTGACAGACTGCATCTCCTTTTCTGATGATTTCTCATTATCTCCACCTAGTCATCCCTGGGGGCAGTTACTGGTGGAGGGGGCATGGAGTCAGGAAGATCTGATTTCAAAATCAGTCTTAAGAGTTAGATTTGAAAAGCACTTCCTAGCTGTGTGGCCATGATCCCTAACCTCTCTTCCTTAGTTTCCTCAACTTTAAAATTAGGATAACATCTGCCTTGAAAGCCTATTAGGAAGATTAAATGAGATCATTTTACAGAGAAAGAAACTGAGTTCTAGTGAGGGAGAGAGACCCTAAGAATCCTAAATTGTACACTATCTTAGTATGCCTTCTCTTCCCAATCTGACTGTTTAGCTCCTGTGGGGAAAGGACTGTGTCTTACACTGCTTCTGGATCTCTTTCATTTCATAGCAGAGCAAATGTGAGGTTCTCATATATTTCAAGAAAGGTGCTTGAGGTCTTGTGATGGAGATAGACAATTAAGTAAACTAGTCCCTGTCCTTATGAAAATTATTTGGTTTAATAAGACTTTGATCCAAACCTGCTATTTATTAATCATGTGATTGTGCAAGTTCCTTCCCCTCTCTGAATATCAATTTTCTTACCAGTAAAGTGAGGAATCTGGATGATATGACCTTTGATGTTCCTTCTAGCTCTATCTATTATCTCATGATCCAAATTCAACAATTTGTAAAATGGCTGACAGCTCAAAGTAGAGGGATAAGGATGCTAGATTGTAAACAAGGAGCTTTGGGTTCAAGTCCTATCTTAGCCACTTCCTATCTTTATGACCTTGGACAAGTCATTCCATTGCACTTGGCCTCAGTTTCCCCATTTGTAAAAAAGGAAGGCATTAGTCTAGACATTCTCTGATCACCCTTCTAGCTCTAGAACCACAATTTTGTGATTAGTCACTTCTCCTCTGTTGTGGTAGGGTTTATTGTTTGTAAAATGAAAGAGTTGGACTAAATCATTTCTGAGGTTCCTTATAGCTGTAAAACTGTAACCCAGTGGTTCCCAAACTTTTTGGCCTACTGCCCCCTTTCTAGAAAAAAATATTACTTAGCCCCCTGGAAATTATGAAACCATTTATTGAACTCAGAATAGAATGTAATACAAAAAAAAAATGTGGCCATCACCACCTCCCTGGATCGCTGCAGCACCCACCAGGGGGCAGTGGCACCCACTTTGGGAATCACTGCTGTAACCCAATGACTTGAAGACTTAATTTCTAGGTAATTTTCAGCCAGCAATATGTATGCATATATATACACATATGTATATGTATATACAGGATTAAGTAAGAAATAATAGCGGGAAGGTACTAGAATTAAAAGGAGTTGGGAAAAATTTCCTATAGAAAATAAAATTTTGGAGGAGACTTAAAAGGAAGTCAGGGACATCAGTACTCAACAGAGAGTTTTGCAGGCATAGGATATGGTCACAGAAAATGCCCAGAATCTCTCTCTATGTGTGTGTGTGTGTGTGTGTGTGTGTGTGTATCTATAGATGTAGATATATATGTGTGTGTGTATATATCTATCTATAGATATATGTATATATAGATAGATATATGTATATACACAGATATATGAGATATATGTGTGTGTAGGTGTGTATGCAGGCAGGGATATATATGCATATAGACTCTAGGTGCTCAGGCAGGCCCAATCACCATTTCCTCAGTATGCTTCCAAGGCAGTTTTCCTTGGTGGTCCATATGAGATTCAGCTCATATACTCCATCTGAAGGTCCAGTGAAGATAGAGAAATGGAAGTCCCATACTGTAGGGAAAGAAACTCCTTTAGTGTAAATGTGTGGTAAGATGATGAAATTCATTCATTCAATAGAAATTGGGCCATGTGCCAGGCACTAGGTAATACTGAGGTAGGTCTCCTTTCCTCCATCCACCTCCAGAACAGAACCACAACTCTAACCACAGCTGTCCCTCAGGGTTCTGTCCTAGGCTCATTTCTCTTCTCCCTCTCTACTAATTCACTTGATGATCTCATTAGCTCCCATGCATTCAATTCCCATCTCTATACTGATGATTCTCAAACCCCCCTTTCTTGCTCTAAACTCTCTCCAGACCTCTAATCGTGCGTACCCATCTGTCTTATAGACATCACTAACTGGGTTTCCCAGAGACATCTTAAACTCATAATATGTGAAATGGATTCCTTAACGTCTCCCCAACCCCCAAACCCTGCCCTCTCCAAACCTTACCTGTTGATGTAGAGGGCAAAGCCAACCTCCCAGTCCCGCAGACTCCCAGCCACCCCAGGTATCCTGACTTTCTCATTCTCCATATCCAAAGTGTTGCCAAGGTATACTGATTTCATTTTTGCAACATCTCTCCAACATGCTCCCTCCTTTTTGGCACTACCACCACTCCGGTGTAGACTTGTGTTACTTCATACTTAGATTATTGCAATAGTCTGTTCCCAATCAGCCATGGAAGTGATTTTCCTAAAGTGCAGGGTCACTCCACTACTCATTAAACTCCAGTGGCTCCCTATTACCTCTAAGATCAAATATAAAATGCTTTGTTTGTCACTAAAAGGCTTTCATAACAGAGCCCCTTCCTCCCTTTCCATTCTCATTACACCTTACTCTCTGATGAGTATTTTTCAATCCAGTGACACTGGCCTGTGGGTTGATCTGTGAACAAAGCACTCCATCTTTTGCTTCTCTGACTGGCTTCCCTGCCTACAGTGCTCTCTCCTCTCCTCTGAGCACCGAGCTCCTTACTTTCTTTTTAAGCCCCTTCCCAATTTCATCTTCTACAGGAAGCCTTTACCAACCCCTTTTAATCCTAGTATCATCCCTCTATTCGTTCCTACTTATCCTGCATATAGCTTGCTTTGTATAGATCTATATATAACTGACTCTCTCTCTCTATGTGTGTGTGTGTGTGTATGTGTGTGTACACATCAGTACCTATACAACTATACACATATATACTAAATATTGTACATTATATATAATACAACACAAATATACATATATGTGTATGTAGATGTGCATGTATGTCTATATATATAGTCCTATATGTATACTGTGACATGCGTGCATTTGTTATATACATTCACATGTGTGCAATATGTGCATTTGCACATATTTGTATATAACAAATACAAGAATTATCTTTTGTCTTTTTTAAACCTGTGGTTAGCACAAAGGCTGACATATGGTAGGTCCTAAATACATTTTGATTGGTTGACTTAAACGAAATCAGCCTTCCTTTCCCTTCCTGTGCCCTGTCCAAGGCATTCCACATTCTAGAACTGCATATTGCTTTTCCCATGTCCTGGGCTGGGCATTTGCAATCCTTTGTGGGCCCTCTTCTGCCTTGAGATGTCAGGAGCAGAGTTTTGGCCTCCAACCGCCATTTTGTTTTCGATTCCAGATTCTGGATTTCATCTTCTCCATGGTCCTACAGCATGTCCTGCATTGCTCTATCAAGGCTGGGGCTAGGGAGTCTATTCTTGCAGTAGGGGATCATTGACTCCCTTGTATAAATAGGAAGGAAGATATTGAGTTCTGCTGGGGATTACCTGAACACCAAGGTAGGGGCCAGTTTTCTTCCCTCAGTTGCAGAACTGAATGTCCAGAGCAGAAAGAGCTCCTCTTGTGCTTGAAGGACAAAGAGGCCGGATGTTCTGGTCTTCCCAATGGTGCAGATGTCAAGGGTTCAGAACTTTGGGAATATCACCTTTTCCCCCTAATATTTGGCTCTCTGTATTTTAATCCTAGTTATTTCTTTTCTTCTCCTCTTTTTTTATTTGCTGCATTCTTCAGAGAGGTCAGATGAGATCCTATTTGTGAGATGCTTTAGTCTAGCATGTGGGAGGTGCTTAACAACTGCATGTTCCCTTCATATTCCTATTGAAAACATTCTAATAAGGTTCCTCCAGGCTGCCAAAAAAGGCCAAGGCACACAAAAGTTTTAGAACTCCTGTTTTGGATTATGGAGGAATAAAAGGAATGCCTTTGGAGAGTAGCAGATATGCCCAGCTCCCAACCCCAAGATACACTGTGTTGTTGTTCGGTCATGTCTGCCTCCTTGTGACCCAGTTTTGGTGTTCTCTTGGCAAAGATAGTACAGGAATGGCTTACCACTTCCTTCTCCAGTTAATTTTACAGATGAGGGAACTGAAGCAACAAGGTTTAAGTGACTTGTCCATGGTCACACAGCTAGTAAATGTCTAAGGCTGAATTTGAACTCAGATCTTCCTGCCTGTAGGTACAGTATTCTGTCTCCTGCACATGGTAAAAAATGAAAAACCAAACCGAGCCAAACAATGCGGTTGCCCTATTTGAGGCTTAGTCATCCCTTAGCTGAGTCTGATCGACTTCTTTCTCGTGCTTAACCTGTCAAAGGGTGGCAGGTGAGTTCCAATCCTCTCTGGTCCTTGTGTTCCCTCCCTGTCCTAGAAGCTTCACTGTTGGAGAGTGCTCAGCCTTATTCAGAGATGGGAGATTAAAAATTAATATCCAAATGCTCCAAGTATTATATATTATAAAGTTTATTAATAATAACTTGAAGTGAAGGGAAGCAAAACCTCAGTAAAGAAATAAATCTCCCAGACTGCACACACGGGAGAGAAGAGCACAGAGCCACCAGAGAAGAGAGAGTCAGGGAGGGTTACACACAGCTATATGCAAATAATGGAAGCAAGCAACTTCAGGAAGAAAAGGAAAGGAATTCTGGGAAGCAGTGAAGGAATTATTTATTTATTTATTTATTTATTTATTTATTTATTTTTACATTTTTAAACCCTTAACTTCTGTGTATTGGCTCCTAGGCAGAAGAGTGGTAAGGGTGGGCCATGGGGGTCAAGTGACTTGCCCAGGGTCACATAGCTGGAAAGTGTCTGAGGCCAGATTTGAACCTAGGACCTCCTGTCTCTAGGCCTGACTCTCCATCCACTGAGCTACCCAGCTGCCCCCAGGAATTTTTTTTTAAACCCTTAACTTCTGTGTATTGGCTCCTTGGTAGAAGAGTGTGTAAGGGTGGGCCATGGGGGTCAAGTGACTTGCCCAGGGTCACACAGCTGGGAAGTGTCTGAGGCCGGATTTGAACCCAGGACCTCCCGTCTCTAGACCTGACTCTCAAACCTCTGAGCTACCCAGCTGCCCCCTAGTGAAGGAATTTTGGGGAATGTAGTCCTTGGGTACAACATTCTAACTACACAGAGATATACCTTGGATAGGGTCTTAACATGTGTGGAAGGAAAGAAAGGAGCAGAGAGGGAGAGGTGAAAGCAAGAAGGGAGAGAGGAAAGGATGAAGGGAAAGAAGAAGCCAAGTTAGGAAGCCAGCCAGAAGGAAGGGAAAGAAAGAAGGCTGGAATTGAAAGCCAGAGTTTCTCCTTCAACTCTGCTGTTCATGAGGACCCCCTGGGGAAGGCAGGGCATCTCTTCCAGTTCTTTCATTCCTCACTTAAAAACACATCATGAAAACCAATGCCTGCTATCCCCAAAGGGACACGAAGCCCTCACCTCCCAGGCTGGGGGTCACACCCAGCAGCTTTCTATCCTTGCCTTCATTTTCAGAGGAGAAGCCTCAAAGGCCCACTTTGGTGACTATAGATTCATGGCAGTGGCCTCCACATGAGCTCTTCCCTTCTCAGGAAGGCCAGTGTTCCCCTGGGCTGTCACACTGCTCCCAGACCTCTTTTGTCATCTTACCCCGAACCTTCCCACTAGAAGTCTTTTTTTCCACTGTTGACAGTGGAAACAGGGACCAGCTGTTCACTGTCACTCCTACAATATCCCTTCTCTCCATCAGGACAATAATGGAGTGTCCACCCCCACCACTGCAAGCTTTCTTTGCTCTAGGCTAAATAAAACCAGTTCCTGGAATCTTGCCTTTTAGGGCTGATTCTTCTAGTCCTATTTTGATGGTTCCACAGGACCTCCAGCTTCTGCAGGGGATGCTTTCGTCAGTGACTCCAAATAAAGAGTCCTTTAATGAACAAGTGACTGAGAGGAGGAGGAGGATGAATGGAGGCTTTTCTCTTATGTTCTTTTATTTTCTGAGATAATGCTTACTCTTGACAATGAGAGCACCATGAAGACTTCTGAATTTGTAATCTGCAGACCGAAGAGGTTTGGATGAAGGTTCAGAGGACCTGTGTTCGAATCAAACTTCTGCCACTTGCTCCTGTGTGACCCTGGGTAGGTCATTTCATGTATCTAGGCCTCTGTATTTTGTTTTTGTTGTTTTTTTTTTCCATCTGTAAAATAAGAGGTTTTGATCCTGTGTACTTTAAGGTTCCTTCCCTCTAGAGTCTCTGATTCTTTTTCGAGAATGACTACAGCTGGAGATAATCATTTGCTAGGTAGTATAAAGGGTGAAATTGGGTCACCTCTTGCGTAGCTCACCTCTGACATTGAGAGGGTGATGGGAAATGAGGAATCCTTAGTTACACAGAAAGTAGGGGTATTCCAGAGTCACAGACCTGGAAGCACAGATGACTTCCATAAGAACCTCAATATATACTCTAATCCTGTCCTCCTCACCTACCTGTCTGTCTTTTCTCCAGGTGGGTTGGCCCTGTTTGCTTTCGTTGTTCCCTATATGCTTTTGTTTATATTAGTGATTCCCAAAGTGGGCGCCACCGCCCCCTGGTGGGTGCTGCAGCGATCCAGAGGAGCAGTGATAGCCACACTTTTTTTGTATTACATTCTATTCTGAGTTCAATAAATAGTTTCATCATTTCCAGGGGGTGCTGAGTAATATTTTTTCTGGAGAGGGGGCGGCAGGCCAAAAAAGTTTGGAAACCACTGATTTATATGAAAAGCCCTTGAGGCTGATGCTACAGAATGGTGATTGTGTCTTTGTACCCACAACGCCTAGCACAGAATGGTAGATGGGATAGGGGTTTAATACATGTTTATTCCATCTTTATCCTAAATTTCAAGTTTTGACCAAAGGGATTCTACGTGGTGGGCTTTGGATTTTGTAATCCATTGACATCTTCCTCATAATCAGAAGCTGGGGCACGGAGGGATATTGTAGGGATACTAAGTAGGGAAAGGTTTCCACTTAATGAATGGTCAGTCTTGTTTACTGATATACGTGAAGGATGTGGCAGTGGGAAAATGTGTGATTTGGGTATATTTTGCTCAGAACAGGAAATGTATCTGCTTTTCTTTATAGTTCTAGTGTCTGGTCCATACTCGGCGCTTAATAACTGCTTAACAAATGAACCCCTTACCTTTCATCTTAGAATCAATATGGTAAAAGGGTTGGTATGGTAAGAAAAAAAATATATATATATATATATATATATGTGTGTATATATGGGTTAGGCATTTGGGGTTGAGTGAAATACCCAAGGTTACATAGCCAGGAAGTCTCTGAGTCCAGATTTGAACCCAGGACCTCCTATCTCTCTGCCTCTTTATCTATTGGACCAGCTAGCTCCCCCTTAACAAATGCTTTATGCCTTGGCTTGATCATCAATCCCTCTATACAAATTAATCTACTTATCTAAGAGGTTAGCACAACAAACATTATTTCCACATACCACCTTGTGGATTCAGGGTTGGCCTACTTTCTTTTTTTTTTTAGCCTTTACCGTATATTTTAAAAATTATTCTAAGAGAGAAGAGTGGCAAGGACTAGGCAAGCAAGGCTAAGTGACTTGCCAACGGTCACACACACACACACACACACACACACAAGGAAGTATCTGAGACCAGATCTGAACCCAGGTCTTCTTGACTCCAGACCTGGCATTCTATCCACTCTGCTACCTAGCTGCCCCTTAGCATACATTCTTGAAGATGCACTGAATGTATACTTGCAGGAAGCCAGGATCAAGAGTAGGAAAAGTCCTTTAGGATCATCCAGTCCAATGCTCCTATTTTCTACACTGGGGAATGTAAGCTTTTTCTCTCCTTTCTTCAGCACTGAGGAAGAGGTTAGGTGACAGAAGTAATAATGAGAGGATGTATGCTAGAGTCATTTATTCAAAGATTTGAGGCAAATGCTTGTCTACAGAAGCAAGAAGTAAAAGAGATAACTTGGCCAAAGGTGGGTGGTAGAAAGTGTGTGAAGGACACATCTGGGGTCAGGACCAGCTCTCAGCCTTGCTATTGTAGCTGCATAATCTTGGTCAGGTCTCTGAATCTGTTTCCTCATTGGTCAAACAGGGATAGAATTAGAACTTCAGATTCCTGGGAATAGTACACTCCCAGTTACCTGGAATGGTTACCTCCCAGGAGACGTAACTCCCTCTATGCAAATCTGTCGTCTTAGGGAGTTGCCTGTAGTGTTGAAACTTGCCCAGAGTCACAAAATCAGGCTGTGTTAAGGTAGAACATGACTCGGGTCTCAGGTCTTCCTTGATTCAAGTTTAGCTCTCTATACAGACTCTCTATATCAGGCTATTCCAGTCTCGTGTATCTGTAAGATGGTCACAGATATGCTTCCTACTTCTCAAGGTACTCTTGCAAGGAAAAAGCTTTGTAAAAAAATTAAATGCCTTCTAAATAGGAGCAATTTAGGTTTTAAATATTCTTCTTCTTCCTTCTTTGCTAAAGTGAACTAAAACTCTTTGGCTTTTTTTCTTTTTTTAAACACCCACCTTCCATCTTGGAATCAAAACTAAGTATTGGCTCCAAGGCAGAAACGCGGAAAGGGCTAGACAATTGGGGCTAAATGACTTCCTCAGGGTCACACAACTACAAAATACCTGAGACTAGATTTGAACCCAGGATCTCCCATCTCTAAGCCTGACTCTGAATCCATTAAGACACTTAGCTTTTCCAACTCTTTGGTTTTTTAGCAGGAGATGGCTCATAAATGGCTGTAACTGGCCACATGCTAAGCATTGAACCATACTTCTCAGAATCATAATGACAAAAGATAAAATGGTAGTTCTTTGCATAGCCTTGGCTTTCATTAGCCTTCCTATTCACTGCCTGCCTTGCATCTGGATAGATGAGCATAATGGATGGATTGGATGTTGGACATGGAATCATGGAAGAAAAAAGTCTGGATTTGTAGACAGACCCATGTTACAGGATCCCAATCAAGCACTGCATCAGAAAACATACATATACACACAGAACCTTAAGTACTATATACATATGATATCATCATAGCTTGATGTGGCCTTGGGAGAGCTTTGGGAAATCAGTCTCCTTCTCTGGGCCTCAGTTTCTTCCCCTGTAAAAGGGTCATCTCTTAGATCCCATCACATTCTGAATCTATGATTATATAACACTGATAACTAATTCAGAAATCCTTTCTTTGAGCCCCGAAGAGGAATTACAGGGTGTGTGTGTATGTGTGTGTGTGTGTGTGTGTGTGTGTGTGTGTGTTTCTTAATTTCCTCTAATTGACTTTTTTCTCTTAGGACACTTTTTCTTTTTTTTTAATCTTTGAAAATTTTATTTAATTAATAAATGTAGGATATTTTTCCGTGGTTACAAAATTCATGTTGTTTTCCTCCCTTCCCCTAACCATTTCCCATAGCCAACACACAATTCCACAGGGTTTTACATGTGTCATTGGTCAAGACCTATTTCCATACTATTGATATTTACACTAGGGTGATTGTTTAGAGTCTAAAACCCCAATCATTTCCCCATCAACCCATGTGATAAAGCAATTGTTTCTCTTCTGTGTTTCCACTCCCAGAATTCTTTCTCTGAAGGTGGATAGCATTCTTTCTCATAAGCTCCTCTGAGTCGTAGGATATTTTTTCAAAATAATATAGATGCGGGGCAGCTGGGTATTTCAGGGGATTGAGAGTCAGGCTTAGAGACAGGAGATCCTAGGTTCAAATCTGGCCTCAGACACTTCCCAGCTGTGTGACCCTGGGCAAGTCACTTGACCCCCATTGCCCACCCTTACCACTCTTCTGCCTAGGAGCCAATACACAGAAGTTAAGGGTTTAAAAAATATAATATAGATGGATAAATCGTGGTGCCATGATGCTGAACTTTAGAAGAGCACATCAGAAAGCAAAATGTCTTTTTTCATAAAATGTATAGATATACATAGATCTAAACCTAATTTCTCCCATATTGTTTTCCAGATTTCCCAGCAGTTTTTGTCAAATAGTGGATTCATGTCCAAAAAGTTGGGCTTTTTGGGTTTATCATACACTGTCTTGCTGATGTCATTTACCCCAAGTCTATTCCACTGATTCTCCCTTCTGTCTCTTAGCCAGTACCATATTGTTTTGATGATCGCTGCTTTATAGTATAGTTTAATATCTGGTACTGCTAGGCCCCCTTCCTTCACATTTTTTTTTCATTATTTCCCTTGATATTCTTGATCTTTTGTTATTCCAAATGAAATTTATTATAATTTTTCCTAATTCAGTAAAGAATTTTTTTGGTAGCGTGATAGGTATGGCGCTAAATAGGTAAATTAATTTGGGCAGAATGGTCATTTTTATTATGTTAGCTCGTCCTACCCATGAGCAATCAATGGTTTTCTAATTGTTTAGTTCTAGTTTTATTTGTTTGGAAAGTGTTTTGTAGTTGTTTTCATATAATTGCTGTGTTTGTTTCTGTATATAATCTATATATGTGTGTGTATAAATACACATATAAACATACACATGTAAGCTATCTTTCTATCAACAGGGTGTCCTCAGGGTCTTGTGTGTATTATACATACTAACATACCCAGAGGCAAAAACATCTGGGGAAATGGAAAAAAAATGGACTTCACTCTAATGGATCCAGTTGTCCTTCCAAACTGACACTGATCCATTAATGATACATTTTTCATTTCAGCAGGTCTGAATCTCTCCAGCTGCCCCAATGTACAACACATATATCCCCATTCTGTACAAAAGAGAGACAAGTGAAAATATGAAATGCTTTAGTACCATGAAGCAATGTTCCATCTGCAGCATCCCCTAGACTAGTCACCCTGCCAACAACAGAAACAGGTTATGGCATGAACTGTTCTGGAAGAAGTAGGCTCGTTCTTTATAATCCCTTTAGTTTTTTTTTTTTTTTTTTAATATGTGTTCGTTTTTGGTCATTTCATTAATGTTTAACTCTTCATGACCCCATTTTGGGTTTTCTTAGAAAAGATACTAAAGTGCTTTGCATTTTCCTTCTCCAATTCATCCTACAGATGAAGAACTGAGATAAATAGGATTAAGAGACTTTCCCAGAGTCACATAGCTCCTAAGTCTCTGAGGCTCGATTTCAATGCAGGTCTTCCTGACTCCAAGCCCAGCACTCTATGCATGAGTCACTTGGCTTTCTTTGTGTATTCTCTCTCCATCACTTAAACTATATGCCATCGGGGCAGCTAGATGGCTTAGTGGTGAGAGCACTGGGCCTGGAGATGAGAGGTGCTAGCTTCAAACCTGGCTTCAGACACTTCCTACTTGTGTGAACTTGGGCAAGCCATTTCACTCCAGTAGCCTATCCTTAACGCTCTTCCTTCCTGAACTCATACTAAGTGTTGATTTTTTTTTAAGTTTTTTTTTTTTTTAACCCTTGTACTTCGGTGTATTGTCTCATAGGTGGAAGATTGGTAAGGGTGGGCAATGGGGGTCAAGTGACTTGCCCAGGGTCATACAGCTAGGAAGTGTCTGAGGCCAGATTTGAACCCAGGACCTCCCATCTCTAGGCCTGACTCTCACTCCACTGAGCTACCCAGCTGCCCACTAAGTGTTGATTTTAAGGCAGAAGGTAAGGGTTTCACAAAATAAGGCATGCTCTTTGACCAAGCAATACCCTTAGTAAGTCTATATGCCAAAGAGATAAAAGATAGGGAAAAGGGACATCCTTGAACCAAAATATTTATAGCAATTCGTCTCGTGGTGGCAAAAAATTGAAAAATGAAGGATGTCCGTGTCTTGGGGAATTACTGAACAAGTTGGAGTATATGGCTGCGATGGGAGGCTGCCGTGCTAGGAGAAACAATGAACAGGATGACCACAGAAACAACCTGGAAAGTTTTTCATGAAGTTACACAAATTGAAGTTAGCAGAACCAGAAGGATGTTGTACACAGTAAAAGCAGTAACGTAGAATGATCCACTGCAAATGATTTAACTGTTATTATCAGCAATGTAAGGATCCAGGACAAGGCCAAGGGACGCCAGATGTAAAAGACTCCCCGCCGTCATAGAAGGACCTGATGGAGTCTGAATGCTGAGCACAGCATTCCATTTTTCACTTTCTTTATCTCCTAAGAATTTTCCCCTCGTATAAGCGATGTGCCTTCTTTCACAACACGATGAACAAGGAAATATGTATTATCTGTTAATACGTGTTTCCTGATATCTTGGGATGGGGGAGGTGGTGGCAGAGAGGGAGATGGATTAAAGAACATCAGAAAAATATTAGGAAAAATTCTCTCTACGTGGAAAAGAAAAGAAAACAAATGATAGAATTCGACTAGAAAAAAAAAAAAGCAGTCAAAGCCTTCTTTACCCTGTTTTTAAATTGGCTCAATATTTGCCCTTTTTCCAGTCCTTCAGAATGTTTGTCATGCTCAAAAATCTTTCAAAGGCCACTGGCTTCTGCCTCAGCAATCAGCTATGTGAGTTCTTTCGGCACCCTGGGATGCAGTTAATAAAGGGCTGGAGCCTTGAACTCATTAAAGACAGCCCAGTACTCTAGTACAACTGTATTTTCTTAGCTGTACTTATCTTAGCGTGTGTGTGTGTGTGTGTGCACATTCCCAGGTCTACATGTAAGGAGCTGGTCTCTGATCATCTGGTTCCCCGCTCTTGCCCTTTTTGTGGTCATAGAAAGCGAGAGACAGATAATGAGCTAGAAAAACCGCTAGCTGTAAGGATTCAGCTGCACCAGACAGCAGTTTGGACAGTCCAAAAGGACATTTCTTTGACTGAATTTGAAAAGGCAACATGTTGGCTAGATCAAGGATGTTCTTTCTCACCTGGCTGGGTTCATGAGCTCTAGCTCGGTCCAGAGGGGGAGCAGTTGTATGGAGTGTGCCACGTGCACTTAAGCTGGGCATTTCTTTCTCCCTTCATCACTGTGCTGGGCCTCTGAGTGTGGGGCTAGCAGAATTGTCTCCCGAGCGGAGGGAGGGAAAGGGGGCTCCTAGAAGGTTTGAGGAGGGACGAAAAGGTCTCAGAGTGACCCTGAGGGTGCAGGATGGTTACTTATTAGGAGGCCTTACGAGGATTGCCTTGTAGCAGTGAGGGACCAGTTGAAATTTTGATAATATCAAACTGTGCGGTGAGAGAGAGATTGGTTTTGTGATTTTCTCCAACATCATTCAGCAGCAGATGGTGGGAGGGATCCAAGCCTGAGGCTCAGCAGGACAAGATCAGAGATACAATACGGGGATGAAGTGAACAATGTTCTTCTTACAGTGCATTCCACAGCTTGTCTCTGTCTCTTACCATAGCCTGTCCCCCGTGCCTAGAGTAGTAAGAGTAACAACAGCAGCAACGGTCGAAGCACCTAGAATTTACACAGGGCTTTGAGTTCTACAGAGAACTTCTCACTGGATCCTCACAGCAATCCTGGAAAGGTTGTCCCCTCTATTTTACAGAAGAGGAAAATGAGGAAGACAGAGGTTAATTGAATTGCCCTGGGACCCCTAGCTGGTATGTGTATGAGGCTAGATTTGAAAACAAGTCCTTCTTGGTGAAGTTCCAGCTTTCTGTCCACTGTTCCACACCCTCTTCACTTCCATCTCACAGCATGGCTAGCTTCCTTCAAAGCACAATTCTGGCATCCCCTCCTATATGAAGCCTTTGCTAGGCCCACTGTAAGTGTCCTGTTACTCTGTTTCTAAATTGTATGTCTTTGTTTTTGCTTCTCTGTTTAGCCGTTGCTTACCTCAACAGAATGGAAGGTCCTTAAGGGACAACTTTACCATTAGATTTTTATGGCTCAAATATGGAGCGTTGTGCCTGTGCATAGTTGTTGTTCAGTTGTTTGTCATGTCTGAATCTCTATGACACAATTTGGGGGTTTCTTGGCAAAGACACTGGAGTGCTTTGCCATTTCCTTCTCCGTTTCATTTTACACATGAGGAAACTGAGGCAAACAGGAGCAAGTGGTTTGCCTAGTGTCACACAGCTAAAAAGTATCTAAGCTAGATTTGAACCCAGGAATATGAGTCTTTCAGACTCTAGGCTTAGCACTCTATCCTTGGCCTCATTGAACTGTCCCCTGGAACATACTAGTTGTTTAAAAAATAGTCTGTGCCCCTCTTTTCTTCTCTTTTGGATGTTTTTCCTTTTTAATAAGATAGACCATTAACTTTCTGTCTGGTAATCCTCCATTATAGCCTTGCAATTCTCAGTGAGCAAATTGGTCCTTTTGCTTGGGATTTCTTGTTCATTCATTTATTCTTTATTACATATTTATATATTATGTTGTATATGTTATATGTTATTATTTGCCTATTAGTCATGCTTTCTGCTTTATTATATATTTACATGTTATATTGTATATGTTAGTTATTATTTGCCTATTAGCCATGCTTTCTGCTTTATTACATATTCATGTCTTATATTGTATATGTTATATGTTAATTATTATTTGCGTATTAGCCATGCTTTCTGCTTTATTACATATTTATATGTTACACTGTATATGTTATGTGTTAATTATTATTTGCCTATTAGCCATGCTTTCTGCTTTATTACATATTTGCCTGTTATATTATATATGTTATGTGTTAATTATTATTTGTCTATTAGCCATGCGTTCTGCTTTATTACATATCTGTATGTTATATTATATATGTTATGTGTTGATTATTATTTGCCTATTAACCATGCTTTCTGCAGTTGAACGTCAGCGTCCAAGGTAATGAGTTTTATTCCTCATCCTTTTTGAAACTCTTGCCTTTTGTCTTGGAATCAATACTGCGTATTGGTTCTCAAGCAGAAGAGCTGTAAGGGCTGGGCGATGGAAGTTAAATGACTTGCCCAGGGTCACACAGCTGGGAAGTATCTGAGGTCAGATTTGAACCAGGACTTCCTGTTTCCAGGCCTGGCTCTCAATTCACTGAGCCACCCAGCTGCCCCCACCTCATCCTGGAACTTTGGGTCCTGTGAGCTTCTGAATGTCTAAATTGCTATACTTCTTCCGCTCTTGTTGTGTCTCTGTTTCTCACTTGCTGAATGTAAACAAGCACTTTTCTCCTTCCCACTTGCATTTCCCTTTAAAGCCCTTTTGATTACATTGACAAGACTGCAGGCAAATACATTACATTTTGAACCACTCTGGTTCATCCCCAACCAACAGAGATTCCCACATTTTAAGCCCTGGAAGGAGTCTGAGAATGAGGATGACTTCAAAGGAAAGGCTGAGGAAGGAAGTATGTTCCTTGCAGAGCTGGGGTCCTGCTAGGAAGGAGGATAAGGAAAGCCTTTGCAATGGGATCTAGGAAGAGATGGCATATCGCATGCATGAATATGTTTGGCTGGAGTCGAAAGTGAATGAAGACAAGGGATGTGGAGGGCGGGGGAAGGCTTGGGATAATGGAATCACTCTGCCAGGCTGTGGCTTTGGTGCTTTACCCTAAGGAGTTAATAAATGGTGGGTGGTGACACGCATAATTTTCTTTTTCAAAAGTATCATTTTGGCCATTTAGTGGAGGACTGATGAGAGGGAGGAGAGGCTGCAAGCAGACAGCACGTAGTAGGCTCTTTCCTTAGCTGCTAGGAGAGCTGAGAAGTATGTATTTGTGGGGGGGGAAGGGTAGCAGGGTTGAATGAAGATGAGAGATTCGATTCAATTCAATTCAATTCAGTTCAATTCAATTCAATTCAATTCATCAGCCATTTATTACAGAAAGTATAAGGAATGTTTTGGAGATACAACAGACAGGAGTAAATCAATCATTAAACCTCTGGAATGCGTGTCTGTTGTGTTTACTTAGGAGGAAATAGCCCAGAGATGAGGCTCCCTCCCTTTTCCACAAGTATCACAGGGGGATGCTCAGAAAGACTGACAGGACCCAATGCATGACGCGAAACATCTGGAGACAATGAAAAGGAGCTGAGAAGCCCCCAGACAGACCCCAACAAGTCTCCGATACTTTCCTTCCTTGAATGGAAAATACATTTTCTGGTTTGTGATGTCACTGGGGCGGCTAGATGGCCCAATGGATAGAGCGCCTGGCCTGGAGTCAGGAAGACCCATGTTCCTTAATTCAAATCTGGCCTCAGATGCTTCCTAACAGTGCGACCCTGGGCAAGTCACCCTCATGGTCTTCGACTTTAAAATGAGGTAGAGAAGGGAACAGCAAAGCGCTTGAATATCTTTGCTAAGAAAATCCTGAATGCGGTCACAAAGAGTCAACATAACAGGGAAAACAACCAAACAACAACCTCATTGTTTTCCTCCACTCATCCATGGTACTCTTCACATATCCAGTGGGGAGCTTTTCCAATAAGACTTCCACAACAGCTCTCCCATCTGTCCCCTTTCTCCGTGCTTGCTCAGCCATTCATTTAGTTCAAGTTCTCCTCGCCCCTCCTCTGAATTATCATAAGACTATGCCCACTGGTCCTCCCTGCCTGATGTCTCTTTCCTCTCTAATCCATCTTTCATAAAGCTGCCCAAGTGTTATCAAAGCCCTCCCTGGGAAACTCCAATATCTCCTTATTAGCTCCAGGATCAAATCCAAAGTCTTCTCTTGCCATTTAACCCCCACCATACCCAGCTCGGTGCCCTGCCTTTCCAGCCTTAAAGAACTTCCTCGTGCTCTGTGGTCTAGTCGGAATGGCCCGGCCATTGCCCACTTGCTATCTCTTCATCCCCTGATTTTGTGCCCTTGTCATCCTGCCTGGGTGGCACTCCATCCTCACTGCAGACTCTCTCTCCTTTGTTTACTGGAACACTCGATTCGAGGACCACCTTCTCAGTGAAGACTTTCCTTGCTTCGACTCCTGACACCCTCTCCCCAGGGCCGTGCCATTTGAAAATATAATCCCTCTCTGTTCAGTGAATCAGGAGCTATGAGTATTGTCCCCTGAGAAAGCATCAGGTCCTTCACGGTGGAGTTTGTTTTGTTGGCGACTTTGCGTTTCAGGGACGACCGTGATCCTCGTTGCGTAGTAACCTAAGTTCATAGCCAATGCTCCGGAAATGCATGTTTTCTGACTAATTCCAGAGCAACGCTGATGAATGACAGCCTGCTCTTCTCGCGTATTTGTGTCTTCTACCAATGGAAAAAACCATCATGCCGATTTGGCTCCCGTTAGAGAAAACCTCTCTGCCCTGTCCAGTGTAGAGCAACAGCTCCCAGGCTAAGAAGAGCTATCATGAGAGCTACCGTTACATTGCATTGTACATATGGAATGGGGCCTTTGGAGCATTCTAGAATTGTCTAAAATGGCGGCACCCTAAGGAGTCTGCCTGGATGTGTCTAGATATCTTAACATGGGGACACTGCATTCCCTGCCACGAGGCTGGATAGATCCTCTATTGACTGACGAGACTGAGATGGCCAGTGTCTGTCTGCTGCTCCAATGGGGAAGAGCACAGCGTAGGCACTAGGAACTGAGGAACAGGGAAAGGGCCCTTCCTTTGTTCTCCCTCTCTTTTGCCCCAGCTACGAGAAATGGCCTTTGGAATGTTGGTATTTGTATTCTTCTCATTTCCAGCTGCTGATAATGGTCCCAAGCACACCAAGGGTTGGAGCCATGGTAACCTTGACGCCAGGACTCCAGGCAGGATGGGGAAGCCAGCCAGCCCAGTAGGGAAGCCCTAAAAAGTCAGGGGCCTGAGACTTGAGCCCCAGGAGGGGCTTGGACTTGAGGCTGGGACAATGTGCTCTAGATGAACTGAGCTAAATTATCAGCCTAATGAATCTCTTTCCTCTTCCTGGAGACAGAGATGTTATAAAAGAAGAAGAGAATTCTGCCTCCCACATGTTCATTGATGTACGTTTGGAAGTAAAGATCCCTTTGGAAAAGTTACTCTAACCATTGGTGGCTAAATAGAGCTAGAACGGGGGAATTTGTTTGCTTGTTTTGTCACTTGTGCAATGAGCTGGAAAAGAAAATGGTAGACCACTCTAGTACCTTCATGAAGAAGAGTCCAACTGGCTTTGTGAACAATCAAACACAACTGAAAAGCAACTGGACAACAGCAACTAAGAACCCACTGCCCCTACACCTAGAACACTCTAGGTAGAGTCGTGTTTTTGTAGAGAATCTAGACAACCCATGCCTACTTAAGGCTACCGAAGAACTCTGGGGAAAGGGGGAAATGGAACATGGCTACCTTTCAGGAGATGAGGCACCATGGCATTCAGTGTTATATGTACATCAAACCATTTGATTTTCAAAATTATCAGAGCATATACTGGCTTTGTGAGTCTGGGCAAGTTCATTAACCTCTTAAATGCTCTAAGCTGATCTCTACAGTTATAATGTACACAGAAGGTGTTGCCTTGAATTATTCAAGAGTTTCCTCATTGTGGGGTTCTTAAACCAAAGAAATCAGAGGCTCAGACTCTTCCCATTCAACTTTCCTAATTTGATGAAGTAGGAACTACAGATATAATTGGTCCCATTTTATAGAAGAGAAAGCTGAGGCTCAGGAAAGTTAATTGGTCTATGGCCAAATGGGGAATATCATAGCTGAGATCTGAATTGAAGTCTCTACTGTCTCCTGGTTCATTTTTTTAAAACAACACGTAGATTTTTCATATGTTAAAATTGAATTCTTCCAACCATGGATGGAGCAGGAATCATCTCGAGTGATCACTCCATTCACCAGAGCATATCAAAACCCAGTCATATGTCCACTCCCAGTCAGTGGCACTCTTGTCCAGACAAAGTATTTTCTTTGGGGCCTTTGAATTTCAGTGAATGGCAGCTTGAGATTGGCTTCGGTCAACTCTTAGCTTTTGTTTTCACTGTACAGCTAAGACATTCAGACTAGATTTCAAATGTAGACGTCTCTCTTACAGAATTGTTTTTTCTTTTAAATATAACCCTGAGATTCTGTGGGTAGACAGAGATCCCCAAGTGAAGAATTTCATTCTGTCCTAGGATCAGAGAAATATTGAGGATGATAACTATTTACATGGGATTTTAAGGTTTAGAAAGTACTTTATCTTATATATTATCCAATTGGATTCTCACAACGTCCCTATGATATAGGTGCTATTATTATCTCTAATTTAGATTGCATTTTTATGAGTCAGCAAGATGAGGCAGTGGATAATGAATTGGTGCTGGAGTCAGGAAGATGAGTTCAAATCCAGCCTCAGAAATTTACTGGCCATGTGACCTTGGTCAAGTGATTGCAGTTTCCTCAACTGTAGGATGGGGATGATAACAACACCTCATTCACAGAGCTATTGTGAGAATCCAATAATAGCAGAAATGTACATTAATAAATGATTGTTCCCCTCTTATCTTTTATGGCTATCTGAGACTGGGACTTCCCTAGGGTCAAACAACAAAGGAAGTATCTGAGGCAGGACTTGAATGTGGATCTTCTTAGTCAAATTCCATTGTGCCATGTAGCTGGCTTTAATCTAAGATGATAGATAGTCTCACTCAAAGACTCTCTCTCTCTCTCTCTCTCTCTCCCCTCTATCATAACATTTATTACTGGCTCTGTTTATTATTATATAGATTTAGAGATGGAGATCTCAGAAAGCGCCAGGTTCCACTCCCTCATTTGGCAGATGAGGAAACTGAGGCACAGGGACATGTAACTAGTAAGTATCTGGGACAAGATCTGAACCCAGATTTTCTGAATTCTAAGACTAGAGTTGCATTTAATACTCCCCACTTTCTAATGTAGATACCCTACCTTCAAAGATGTACACCTGCTATGAAATGTAGTGGTTTACAGAGTTGTCCAGAGAAAATGACTGATACAAGTTCTCACCCTTACCACATCAGAAACCAAATTTAAATCCAGGACGTTTTCTATTGTGTGGGCAGGCCCCTAGTCACATTGATTAAATAAGACTGTATAGACGTACAGATATGCACCCATAGGATATGCTATATAATACCCATCCACGGATATGGAGTACTTTGCAAATGCCACACTATATAAATGTATGTGAAGATGATGATACCACAATGGCTACAGGCAGTTAGAAGAGTGACACCCTCCAAAAGGAGCAAAGAAATTAAATCTTATTTTAAATGAACCTAGGAATTCCTCTACTTAAAGAGATTCCCTGAGAAAATGAGGTCCTCCCGCCATGATGCGAAAAATCCCCCCCTAATCTGTTTTGTAAGTCTCAAATTCTTCAGTTTTTTGAAAGTGAGGATCACCCACTTTCCAACCTTTTTTGTGAAAAACAGAATATTAGGCAGCTGCTGCAGCCCGGCTCTACAGATCTGCCCTTCCAGAAATTCATAACCCACAATTATCCTCCTACCTAATAAATTCCTTTTGAGATGGACTAAAAGGGAAAAATAAGTTTTATATTTAAAAAAAAAAAAGATCGACATTTTCACAAACTCCATTGGTATCACAGCATCCTATGAATATTTAATCATCATCATGAGAACAGGAGGCTGAAGAGAAATCAGGTTGTGATATTTGGGAACAGCAGGTGTGGGAAGGGAGGCGTTGACATGACACCCTCCAAGAAAGGATCTGGCATGTTGTAGAACAGGCCCCCTGCCCCTCCTCACAGCATGGGCTCCAGTGGAGAGGGTGAAAAAGAATCCCTGAGAGATGGAGGTAGGGCTAGATAGGTGGATGAAGGGACTAGCAGAGTGTAGGGGCTGTTGGAGCCATCTGTATGACATGGATTTTGTGCATGTGTGTGTGTGTGTGTGTGCACGCGCGCGTGTGTGTGTGCACGCGCGCGTGTGTGTGTTCCTCTTGAATGTAGAAATATGTTTTGAGCAACTGATGAATTGGACACTGTCCCTGCCCTTTTATAACTATCAGTCCAGGTATGGGGTGGCATTTCCCCTTAAGATTATTTTCGACTGATTTCTGTCAATATCTTATTTGAGCATAATTGTTTATATATTGTCTTAACAACTAGTATAATAGCTTGTTTGAAAAATAGAAACAAGACAATTTTATATACACAGATCTTTTTTGTCCAATGATACCTTCTCTAAAGGGGGAGGAGGAGAGAGGGAGTTAACTGGGTATTTTATCGTAACAAATAAACATAAATAAATTTAAAGTAAAAATGAATAGTACCATCTCGAGATCAGGAGCTGGTTTTGTGTTTATTTGTATCCCCGGAGATTAGTATAATGTGTGGCACATCACAGGCACTTCAGTGCTTGCTGCTTTGATTTTGGAAAATGAATAGTGATATGAAGATAAAAGCAAAAGCATTTCCATCTTCCTTGGTTCAAAAACATCATCCAGTAATTTTTCAGGCCCTGTGGTACAAAAGGTTTTGGATTTAGGACTTCAAATCTCTTTCTCCACCACCTCCTGACAATTTCCAGCCATAGACCTGACATCAGCTTAAAGAATCTAGAAACATTGGATCTAGAACATAACATAAAGATATCTAGAAACATATTATCTTGATTTGCCACAGTAGCAGAGAACCTTCAGAATAAGGAAGACACCATTGGTTGCTAGGAACTTTCCTTGATACAAGAATTCTGTTCCCATGTAGAGATTGGGTCCACTGGGGATCTGGAACAATGGAGCCTCCATGAGACTGTGGCTCACAGTCACCAAAAGCATTGAGATCTCTAGTAGGCAAAAGAGTCTCATCAATTTCAAAAGACTGACCTGTACAGTAAGGGTGGGGACGTCTTATTCTCCAAATGCCCCAATAGGTTGCTACATATATGACCATAGATATAGGAGCCTTAGGGGCAGATAGTTGGTCCAATGGATAGTATACTGACTCTGGATTCAGAAAGACTGATATTCTCAAGTTCAAAGCTAGCCTCAGATAATTACTATCTGTGTGACCCTGAAGAAGTCACTTTGCCCTGTTTTGCTCAGTTTCTTCATTTAAAAAACGAGCTGGAAAAGGAATGACAAGCTACTCCAGGATTTTTGCCAAGAAAACTCTGAATGGAGTCAAGAAGTCAGACCCAAATGAAATCACTGATAATACGACAACAAATAATAATTTTACATTAGCTTCTATCTCTCTTGAGCTTTATATCCCTACAGCCTATAAGCATAATCTATTGTGAACCCTTTGGGAAGTCATTTTCATGATCCTTTCCCAATAAGCCATGTATTCACTTCCAAATCTTCTCAGATGTAGTCCAGTGAAAAAGTACTTATCTACAAAGATGCAGGTCTAGAACGGAGATGGAGAACCTATGACGCATGTGCCAAAAATGGCATGCAGAGAGCTCTCTGTGGGCACTCAGGCCACCCTCCCCCCAAGAGTTTATTACTAGAAAGGCAGAGGGACTTGGGCAGAGCTCCTCCCTTCCCTGTCTCCACCATGCCTGATAACCATTTTTTTCATCATCAGCCCCTCTGTCCAGCAGCACAATGGGAGCTCACAGGAAGTAGGATGGGTGGCTCACAGGTAGCAGAGCTAGAAGGGAGCAGAGCACAGTGCTTGGGCCATTTCCATCTTCCTCTCCACATGCATCTCTCATCACCTGCCCCTCTGCCCAGCAGCCCAATAGAAGTGCTTCCTCCCTCCCTTGACTAGGTTAAGGTGGGGGGTGGGGTGTGGCACTTGATTTGGGGAGGGGACATGGGCCAGCACAGCACTTGGTCTAGGGGGTGGGGTGGGGGCAGAGCCTGACACTCCATCTCTAAAAGGTTTGCCATCACTAGTCTAGAGGGTAACCAGTCAATTATGTGAATTTCTCTTTCTTCTGAAGTTCAAATGGCAAAGGCACTAATTATGTATTAGAACAGTAAATCTTTACAGAAGCAATGGCAGAGGGAGTTCTGTCACAAAACACTTAATGCTTTCCTCCTTAGCAAACTAAGGCCTCTTTGAAGGTCTACAAGCAGGGAGGAGCTCAGAACACTGGGTAGGATGATGGTCCACACCCTTGGTATGATTCACTGTCAAATAGCCACCCAAGACGGGGAAAAATTGATAAGGGGTGGAGCAGGCAGTAGTTTCCAGTTCTTCTGCCTTGCCCCTGGCACCAGATCCTTGTGCAGTTGTCTTTGAAGCTGAAAATTACTTGTTAGCACTATGTCAGTGTTCAGTGAACCCAGCTTAGATTGTGAGCCCACCAAAGGTAGAGAGAGGGATGACCTTCCCTGCTGGAGAATCTCTCATCCTAGACACTGCTCTAGGATAAGTCCTTTATTGTTCGACAAAGCTGCCTTACCTATATTTGTCTATTTTCCTAATGATTTTGTTCTCTCTCAGGACCAGAACAAGTTCAGGGTTAGACTGTGCATGCCTTCCCTCACACTCGCTACCCTTGATGTAGGCCAGTGAAAACCATGGATTCTTCTAGCATCACCTCCCAGCAAGAGAATAAAAACTAAAATACCAGCATGTGAATTTTAGTCCAGTTATTGCATTTTCAGGCTTGAATAACTCTTAAAAGGCATATTTTCTCATAGGTTAAAATGGGAGCATAAAGCTCGAGAAGAATGAAGGGATATGATATGAATGATGAAGCAAAATAGAAAAAAATGGGGAATTTCATGGGGAAAAAAAAAGCAAATATCTTGCCTAAGTTCAGAATGATTCAGGACATTTGGAGAGCTCTCCAAATGTCTTTGGAGAAAAAACAATGGCTCAAAATAATGGTTCACATTATACAGGCTGGTTACAAAGTGATTCCTTCACCACATTCTTGACAGTGAGGGATGTAGTACAAGTGGAATTGCCCTTGTTTTAAAGATGAAGAAATAAAATTCAGAAAGGAGGAGATGTGTCCAAGGTAACCTAAGAACTCTTTGGCAGAAGTGAGGCCAATATTAGGTCTTTTGATTACAAATCTGGTGCTCTTTTCTTTTCTTTCCTTTTTTTTAATTTACAATATTTCTCCATGGTTGCATGATTCATGAGTTCCCCCCCACCTCTGCTCTCTCCTCCTGCTCCCAATGCCAACAAGAAGTTCCACTGGGTTATCCATGTATCATTGTACAAAACCTATTTCCATCTTATTCATATTTGCAATAGAGCGATCCTTTAACATCAAAACCCTAATCACATCCCAATTGCACTAGTGATTGATCATATAATTTTCTAATGCATTTCTAGTTACACAGTTCTTTCTCTGGATGTGGATACATTCTTTCTCCCAAATCCCTCTGGATTATCCTGGGTTATTGTTACTAGTAGCAAAGTCAGTTACAATGGATTATGCTACAATGTATCTGTCTCTGTGTACAATGTTCTCCTGGTTCTGCTCCTTTCACTCTGCATCAGTTCATGGAGGTCATTCCAGTTCACGTGGAATTCCTCCAGTTCATTATTCCTTTCAGCACAATAATATTCCACCATCCAGTGTTCTTTTCACTTAGTATACCATTTACGAGCAAGAATCAGGAAACACAAATAAAGAGGGTCTTCAGTGGCCTCCATGTCCTCAATGGTTGCTTTATTTATGGAAACTATGTGAGGCTATTTGGATAGAAAGGACTTCTTTATAGGTTGAAGGGACTGTTAATTCTTTGCTCCAAGGACCGAAAACTCGGTGAGGTGAGTAGGAATAAAGATTTGAGTTTGAATCCTGACTTAGATACTTATTAACTGTGTGAGCAACTCATTCCGTCTTTCTGCTTCTGTGAGATGGCAATAACAACACCTACTTCTTTGGGTTGTTGTAAAGATAAAATGAGATGGGAGGTCCTCTTGGTTGGAGGTCTTCAAGAGGTGTGTCAGAGTGGGGAGTCCTTTGGTGGATGGGTTGCATCAGAAGGTTACAGTCTCAAATTCTGTGATTCTCAAGCTGATACAATGACTGATTCCAACAATTGTTAGTTCTACTCCCCCACTAAAATTGAGAAGTTTCTGTGAAAATATTGTTCACCTAGCTTTGTATGTACTTAGGTAAAAAGTGGTATATCCTCCTACTAAAATGTAAGCTCCTTGAGGTCAGGGACTACCTTCCTTTTGTATTTTGTATCTCTGATGTCTAGTACAGGATATGAGCCATATCTCACACTTCCAAAATCATTTATGGATGAATTATCCTGCCAAGAACTTGATTTCAATAAATAATTATTGAATAAGTACATACAAGAGGGAATATATAAATTAAAATGTAAAGGAAAGAGTGGATGAAAGAAAGAATCAACTCTTCTGAAGGATAATATAAAAAAATATTTTGTCTTTTGAAGTTCTCTATGACCTACCCTCTAACCTAGCATTTCCACCTAATTGAATTTTATTCTCCTCATGTTCTCTTTGTTCCAGTGACACTAATCCCAATTTTCCTCACACAGAACACTTTATCTCCTAAACATGCATTTTCACTGGCTCTTCCCTAAATCTGGAATATTCTCATTTTTTTTACCTGTATCTCTTGGCTTCCCTGGTTTCTTTTAAACAATTAAAATCATACCTTCTACAGGGAGCCTTTCACAGTCTTTCTTAATGCTAGAACCTTACTTCTGAGGTTACCTTTTATCTACCTTGTATATGCCTTAAATGTACCTAATGGTTTGCATATTGTCTTTCCCATTAGACTGGGAACTCAGTGAAGGTGGGCCTTCTACTGTACTTTTTTTTCATCTCCAGTGGTTAGCATAGTGCATGGCACATATTAAGTATTTAATAAGTGACTGCTGACTAAATAAATGTCAGAGTCTGCACTTTGACAATAGTCAAGAACATGACATCACAGCAACATGGGATCTGTCCCCCCCCCCCTTTTTTCAAAACACATATTTTTTGTCTTTATTCAGAATCTGAGTTATTATTAAGCCCTTTTTCCAAGCTCCATCTGCCACACCCCTGCCAAAATGTGTGTATCACACATCAATAGAATCTGGCCACTAGCAGATCAAGCAAAGGCGGTTACTGGGATGACTTGGCCTTACTACTGATGCTGGCTACCTTCTGCTTTATTTCAACCATAAATGACTTTTCTCTCTGGGTCTCAGATCATGTTGCTGGACCCAGTGGCAGTACACAGTCAGTAATGACTGGGACTGAAGCAGAGAGCATTGGTGGTGTCACCATCATCCTGAGTATAGGTGTACTTATATTCTTGATGTTTCCACAGCATTCCCTGTCCATCACTGCCTCCAGAAGTACAGAGAGTGCCATTAGGAGAAAGTGTAACCATAGTTAGTTAACGTTTCTGTGGCTGATGTGGTTTACAAGTGTCCAAATTCCAGGCTTTGACCAGCATGTCCTAGCCACAGGATACAATGATGGGGTTGGTGCTGTTGGGTGAAATATAGGCACATAATATTCACTTTGAGTGGCTCTTTTCCTGCACATAACAGTATATTTATAGACACCCAGGTTTTCAACTTGGCAGTCTTATCCTGGGAACTAGAAACAAGCTGGTGGTTGTCTGAAGAGAAGGGTCTGTACGTTCCTGGTATGACCAACAAAGTGGCTGGTAGTAGGGCCAGTCATGACACCTCAGAGGCTTAGGGGAAACTTCCATGGAGCTGAGAGTACAAGCTGACCCTCAGAGGAAATGACTACAGCAATAACAAACTATGAGTGACCATTTAGGGCACACTGTGGGAGACCATAATGTGTTTCATCTTTGATAAGTTTCCACTTAAAGATGCTCTTGTCTCAGGAGGTAGACAGGATCGTGTATGGTAACTGGGGAGTCATGACAATCTGGGACATTCAATCATTATGGTCTTTAAATGCACCCTGAAGAGTCATCTATTGAGTCACAATGATAAGACCTCAGGAGATGACTCCTGAAGGAAAGAAAAGTCCTGATGGCATGGATGAAATGAGCCAGTTCTATCTCACACTCACAGCTAAGCAGGAAACAAAGTAGGACCTTAGGATTTGGAGATGGAAAGAACTCAAGGAATCCTGAGGACTCTAATGCGGGTGCCTGACAACCTAATGTTACTAAGGAGTATGAGATCCAAACAGATAATATGTTTCTATCACATTCACAAAGCTGTAGAATCTTTGGGCCCTAAACCAGTGCTCTTTCCATGATGTCAAATCAAGTTAACATGCACTTATGTGCTTACTATTGCCAGACATTTTTCAGAGAAATATAGCCAAAAAGAAAGGCATCCCTGTCTGCCCAAAAGGAGTTTATGTTCTAATTAATATCAGATGATCAGCCTTTCTGATAGATTATGAATGAATCCTGATCTACTTCTCCAGAGGGCAGCCGGTATTAATAAAACTACAATGTAAAACATCCATCCATTCCTGGGTTGTTTAGTTCTTACTTCTTTACTCATAGAATCTTTGAAGGTAAATTGGAATTGCCAAATAGACAAATAAACAAAGAAGACAATATGAATGATCAGGGCCAAGAGACCTACACGAGGTCCTTTCTAAACCCACTTCTCCCAATTATTAGTGTCCCTCATACCCCCAAACCTAGTGATGATGATACAACTTTGTATATAGCTGGAGATAAAGGATTTGGACTTCCCTGTGTACATGCTATTTCTCTTCCATATAGTGCAATCTCCTCGAGGGCATAGACTATTTGTTTCCATTTTTGTAATGGTGATGCTTGGTGCAATGCCATTGTGTAGTGGGTGCCAAACAAATCATCATCCTTTTCAGTGGTCTATAGAAGTTGTGTTAGCAAAGTGTGATATCTACTAGATGAGTTCTTTTTTTGGATGGGTGACCATAATTTCACTGGAAAAGGGCACTGTCAATATGGAAACTTCCTCTATGAATTCAGATGTCAAGTACTGTGCAACTTCCCATCTTAAAGATTTTCCAGCTCTATTTAAAAGTTAAGAATTATTCAGGTTTTCACAGCCAGAACCTATTAGAGACAATACTTGAATCTTGTTATTCCTAATGTAGTGGGCATCTCACTATCCATCAAATTACTTCTTTAACTAAAAAGCAACCTTTACAAATCTTTTTATTCAATGGTTTTTTGTGTTCAGTCATTTCTCTGTCATGTCCAACTTTTTGTGACTCCATTTGGGATTTTCTTGGCATGGATGATGGAGTAGCTTGTCATTTTCTTCTCCAGCTCATTTTATGGATGAAGAACTGAGGCAAAAAGAGATGTGACTTGCTCAGGGTCACACAGAGAATAAAGGTCTGAGGCCAGATTGGAACTCAGATCCTCCTGACTCCAGGGCTAGCAGTCTATCCACTGAACCATTTAGCTGCAACCTCCCCCATAGTTCTCAGGTACCTATTATATGCAAAGAATTGTTCTTTGAAGATCATCTCAAATGGATATAAGGAATAGGTCTATCTTTTATAGAATACCAAAGTCTCAGAATGGAAATCCATTTTTGAGACCATCTGGTCTAATCTGTACTCAACAAAGGTTTCCCTGTACAATATACATGGCTAGGGGGCAATCCAGATCTTACTTGAAGGCCTTTGGTGAAGTGGAACTTAATTCATGAAGAGCTAACTTATTGTATAGGAGGGGAAAAGACCCACAAGCAGATAATAAGAACACCTAATATTAAATGCTAAGCATATTAAAAATATACAAAACCAGGGGCAGCTGGGTAGCTCAGTGGAGTGAGAGCCAGGCCTAGAGACAGGAGGTCCTAGGTTCAAACCCGGCCTCAGCCACTTCCCAGCTGTGTGACCCTGGGCAGATCACTTGACCCCCATTGCCCACCCTTACCACTCTTCCACCTATGAGACAATACACCAAAGTACAAGGGTTTAAAAAATATATACAAAACCAAGGTGACACTTGTTTTGAGCTCAGAAGAGATGCTGAGGTTGGATAGATCAATTCGATCATCTTCATAATTGTCTCAGTTGGAGCTGTGGGGGAGAATGAGGTTGGCAAAATAAAGTAGTATAGAAACAGAAGAAAGTGAAGACAGATCATTGAAAAGCACACCTGTCAAGAAATTTGGAAGAGAGCCAAGGGGTCTATATAGAGAGAGGGAAGCCATATAGTGTAGAGAAGAAATAAAAGATCTGGAGGTCACTGAAGCTGAGGGAGAAAAAAATTATACAGTGCGACAAAGATCAACTGTGTCAAATTCGTGAAAGAGAGAAAAGGAGCATATGAATGAATGAATGAATGAAAAATGAGGAATAAAAAGGAATGAAATGAAAAAAAGAATGAATGAATGAACAAAGGAATGAAAAAAAGAAGAACATAGATTTAATGTTGGGAGTATATTTTTGACCATAGAGCAATTTTGATGAAGAGATAGATTGTCAGATGGAAAGCATATGGTGGTATGACGTATTTCAAGGGGTTGAGGAAGCACTGAGTTGTACAGAAATGGAAGTAATGTCAAGAATCTCAAGGAGTTTGTCAAAGGATGAAAGGAGATGTAGTGGCCCTAGCAAGCAAGATATGACTGAAGAGACTTAAAGTAAGTTCTGTTTTAAAAGATTAAGGAGACCTGAATTCATCTGTAGGTAGAGGGGTATTCACCAAGGAAAAAGAGAAAGCTAGAAATTCATGTATTTGCATGGAATGGTAGTAATTGCTGAGAGAAGATGGGAAGAGTTGAGAGCACAGATCCAGAAAGAGACAGAAGCTTAGTCTTCATAAGTATACTCAAATATAAGGAAAAAGTAAATTTCTTCCACATTACCTCCTTGGGAATAATTTGTTTGTGTCCAATTAAAGTGACCCAGATATATACTTTGGTGATTTATTCTTTTGTTGTCTGTATGGTACTAATACAAAAAAAAAAACAACAACTCAGAAATGACAGGATGGAGGGGTAGCTATTTTCCCAACACTGCCATTGAGGTAAACCTTTAGAGCAAGCTTTTTGGTTTAATTATTTGATGCAGCAAAGTATATGATTTACCCAGGGTCACATCTTAAATAAAAGAGCCAAGATTTGAACTCAAATTTTCTGACTACAAAATCAGCACTCATTCTCTGCCTACACTGTTTCCTTTTTCATTATAGAGAGACAGCAAAAGGTTGCATAAAAAAACAGAGGAACTGTAGTCAAGAGAGATAATTGATTCAAATCCTGAGTATAACATTGACTAGTTATGTGAGCTAGGCAAGACATTTAAACTCTGTGAACTTGTTTCCTTGTCTGTAAGATGGCATGATTTTACCTACATTAACTACTCACAGCATTGCTGTGAGAAGCAAATGAGCTAATAGTCATCGAGTACTTTTCAGCGTCAACAATAAGACCTCAGAGTGCTAGGAGGGCTGCATCATCTGTACTGAGACAAATCACAGAATGGTTGAACTTGAATGGACCCTCAACTTCATCTGCTTTAATTGTCTTGCTTTACCGATGAAGAAACTCAGAAGAAGTGGCAATCCCACGCCATATTGCGAAGGTCAGCACAGCTAGACCAGACATCAGAGCTCCTTAGTCCTCAACCAGTTATCTCTCTCTTATGTAATGTAACCATCCAAGTTGCTGTCTTTGTTATTTCTTCATCCCAAAAGGCAAGCTGATCATACAGTCAGGCCAGTCCCCGTGGACTTATCTCCTCACTTCTCCCATCTGTGTAATGGATCCAGGAAATGTATAAAAAGTGGAAATCCAGCCCAAGGAAGAGATAGTCTTTTCTCATGGGTTTCCTCTTTCTTCCATCTGCTTTCCTCATTTTTCTGCAGTTTTTCCATGTGCCCACTTACTATAGTATTTTATTCCTCTCATCATCATTTAGAAATTGTTCATTGAGGGTATAAACTCTCTGACCCTGAGAGGCCAAACACCTATCTATAAAAGTTGTTTTCACCTTTTAGTACTCATGATAGAATGAAAGCTCTCTGAGGACAGGGACTGCCTCATGTTTGTCTGAATACCCCCAGTGTATTTCTAGCCCATCGTAGGAGACTGATAAATGTTTGTTGATGGATTGATTAATTGTTAATGATTCTGAATTATGGAGTGAAAAACCAGTCAAGCGATACTGATGGAGAGGACCAAGGGGTGTGTCCCAACAGAGGCGTGGCCCAACCAGAGAGGCAGGCTCCTGATGTCTGACCGGTTCAGTCCCACCCTTGTGAACTATTTGGACTTAATACTTTCATTGCTGGAAGAGCAGATAATTTCAGGAGGATCTTGGACCCCTGGAAGAACAAAGACCAGATTCAGACTGGGAGAAAAGGTGAGAGTCAGAAGACACATCCTATTTGCCATCAGGTGAAGCTCTCTGCCGTTGCCATTCCTTTCTGACCAGTGGAGTGTACAGAGAGCTGTTCACCACAGAGGCATTCAACCTCCAACACGAGAAAGGATCGCTTTAAGAGAGAGAACATCTTAAACAGGTAAGGCTAACTGACTCATCTCTGTGGCGGCTGAATTGGTCTTGAATAGAGGCTCAAGGGGACAAAGTAGTGTGGCCTGTGACAACAAACTCAGAGCTCATGTTCTTCTGCCCCATCTTCATCACTGACACCTTGTTTGATAAGAGGCGACTATTTATATCTCAGGTCTTCTAAATTCGAGAGTTGATGATAACGCTGATAGGATACTTCCTATATGGTTGTTCATAGAAAATATGTATATTCATATACACACATAGACTTTCTTATCAGCCCTTCTGGGGTTCTGTGACAGAAAAGTAATCTATAATTCTGAGCACATACTGATGGTGTCATAAGGGTTGAGTATATATTAAAAAAACAAACCAACAAAACTTGAATGCTAATAGTTATAGGGAGACATATTAGCTTTCTCATCCCACCACGGAGAAGGAAAATTCCATCTCTGCACAAGCTTCTCCCAAATTGACTCCCCTAATTTCCTCTCTTGTGAGAGCTGTCATTATATCTGTATTGTTTTACACTTTTAAGATAATCTCCTTCTCAGTTACTGCGGGGGTTTTTCTGGGGATGCTAATTTTAGTCACCAATTTTTTTTTTCTGCCAAAAAGGTTGCATCCTCCTTAGTTGTGAAAAAGGATACATTGTGGGGTGTGTGTGTGTGTATGAGTGTGTGTGTGTGTGTGTGTGTGTGTGTACATCTACTCGCTAACATATTCACGTAGCTTTTCTAAATGACTCTCCTGTTATGTGTGATGACAGGGTTAACATTCGCTTCCACGGACTCACCAAAGACTGGCCAAGGCCCCTGGAGCTTTTGGCACAGTGTGATCTCATTGTATTTGGGGTCAAAGTGGGCTCTTTCATCCCATGGCCTTCCAGGTGGGACTGTTAGAAACAAACCAGCCATTTTATCTTCTCCCTCCACCATATTGATTCCTTCACACCCAGATCTTGCCACAGGGTAATCCCCTCGGCTAAAATGTTTGCCTGCCTTGCACCTGCTTTTTAGACTTCCAAGCTTCCTTCAAAACACAGCTCATTGGCCACCTCTTCCTCCACATCCCGTTCCTGAACCCTCTGGTCCTGATCTCTCCCCTTGAAATTCTATTCGGTATACTTTGTATTTGCTGATGAGTCCCTGGCTTATGCTGTGAGTACAATGTAAGCCCCTAGAAGGCCCTGGCTGTTTATAGTTTTGGTGGATTTATCCAGTGCCCGACTGGTTGATGAATTCATTGTTACTATGCAACAATCCATCAGCCACTCTGTATTGATTTAACAGCCACTATGTAGGAAGCACTGAGGATACAAATATAAAAATAAATATCCCCAGCCCTCCAGTTGATTTTGTTCCAGTGGGGTAGACAACCTGCCCATGTAGAGGTCTATGGAAAATGGGTGCAAATCTGATGTCAGGTCATCTTGTGTGACAGGAGGACCAGAAGGGGGGGAGCACCCAGAAAATCAGAAAAGTGACATGAAAACAAAAAAAAATAGAGATCTCATAAATATTAAAGGAAGGCAGAGATTCTAAAAATTGGAGGTAAGCAGGGAGTTAGTTCATTCTACCCATTGGGGACATCTACCAAGGCCAAGAGATAGAAGATAGAGTACCTTGTTTCAGGATAGAAAAAAAAAAATAAGAGAGCTGGAATACTGAGCCTATGGGAGAGAAAGATGTAGAAACAGCTTAGAAAGGTAGAAGTGGGTGAGATTCAGAACTTTAAACATCCAATTGCCACTGGGATTTCTTGAGTTGGGGCTGCCACGAAGGCACTTTACAGATGTTTGCTCCTTTTTCAGTCAGTCAATCAATGAACATTTATTAAAGCTAGGCATTTTTTGTTGAGTCACTTGAAAGTAACTCTTGGGGCTTGGCCATATTAAATTGAGGGAGGGAGATTCTTGTTCTAGTATTTCACATAAGCTCCAAGCTGGCCTTGCCAACCAACAGACCGTTGATTTCATTTTCCCATGGTGGGTGAGGCCCCTACCTATATGGAACATAGGAAATGGGCAATTCTTTCTGGCTTTCAGCTCAGGAAATGGGATCAGGTTGGGTGAGGGAGTTCTCAGGATCTGGAAAAATCATCCAGGGATTGAGAGAATAATATCCTTCTTTGATTTGATGAAATCCTTGTGAAAGCCATGTGGCCTAGTGGATTAGCCTAGGAGTCTGAAGGCTCAGATACTTTCCTGAACTGAACTCATCGTCAAGTCACTAATCTTTCAGAGACTCATCTCTAAAATGAGGATAATAATACCAAGGCAACCTGCTTGTTGAGGGTAAGAGGAAAATACTTTGAGAACCTTCTATTAAAGCCCAAATGGAGTGGAAGGATGATTATGACTTAAATGATCCATTTGGGGTGGGGTGGGAGCTTTACCCTATACAGTCTACCAAGCTTGTATTGCTTCCTGAAAATGTTCCAGATTAGTTTCTCTCTTCTAGCCCAGTGACTTCCAAGATTGACTTAACCCTTTCTTATGCACTGTGGCTCCAATCATCAGTGGAGTAGTATGATAAATTGAAAAGGGCACTTTGGTTCTGGAGTCAGAGAACCCTGCTCTGTTACTCCCTGTCTGAGGGACTCTGGGCCAATCATTTTGCTTTCTTCTTATCCCTTGTTACTCTTGGTCTTTGATTCTTTTCCATGTAGAACTGGCCCCAGTCAAGTAACATGGCTGAGAGAGGGGAAAGGGGCTGAGAACAGCATGCCATCAAGTCCCACCTCTAACACACATTGCTGACATGGCCTTTAGAAAGTCAACTACTCGATCTGTGTCCTTCAATTTCTATGAAGGACCTAGGTGGTAGAGGGAGTTTGCTCTTAAGTAGTTCCCTCTTTTAGCAAAATACCATCTCCATTCTGCATCACAACCCAAATAATGAGATTTCAAGGTGAGCATAATAAGTAGCCTTGAGCACAAGGACATGTGGCATCCTCCTGGAGGCTGATGCTAGCACCTGCCTTGGACATTCTCACTCATCTGGACAATAATAGGATCTTAGAGTCAGAGGGCATGCCAGAAATTTTAACTTTGAGCCAGTGGACCTGAAGCTGCTTAATGTTTATTAGAGACATGAAGTATCTGTCATGACAGTAATGTCATAATTCTAACTTCCTTTGAGCTCTTTCCTTTCAAAGCCCCAATCCCTCTTATTGAACAGGAAGATGGAAAAACTACCAGATTTTGCATCCTAAGACCTGAGTTCAAATTCTAACTTGGCTACTTTTATTACCCATGTGATACTAGGTAACTAGAACTCAGCTTCTCTGTAAAATAAAGGAGCTAGATCCGCTGATCCTTAGTTTTTCCATTCTAAGTCTAGAATTCTTTGGTCCTATCCCTATATGACCTCTAATATTCATCTATAGAGGGAATATACTCTGTCGTCTTGATAGCTAATACAAATCTATGTTTAGGCATTTGTGCATGCCAATTCTCTTGCTTGGAATGCACTCACTTTCCCATTTAGAATTCTCCCATCCCTTCATAGCTCAGCTCAGACACTACTTTCTCCATGAAGCCTCTCCTGAGTCCTGAGGGAGAAAATCATTTTTTCCCATCTTGTATTTCTCTAGAGTTCTTTATCTGTAGTGCATCTGTTCTCCTGTCTCACTCTGCCTTGAAGGCTACGTTTTTGTGACTATGTGGTATTCCTCACAAAGGAAGATGAGGTCTTTGAAGACAGGTACTGTGATTTGAAGTGCTCGCGTGCGCGCGCGCACACACACACACACACACACACACACACACACACACACACACACACACACACAAATACAACCCCCTCTCCCCAGTGTCTTACACATGCTAAATGTTAACAAAATGTTTCTAAGATTGAAGTGAATTGATCCAGAAATGGGAGATGGGTAGTGCCAGGTTTATTATCCATTTTTGAAAAATGAGGAAAATGGGGTTTGATTGAAGACATGCTCATGGCCGGGGGTATCAGAGTCTCCATTTTCCTCAAACATCTTGATTCCTAATCCAGCAATAGTTCTATTAGGTCATGTGAACTCTCTTAGTTAATCTGTATTCCATGGAAGCCTTCAAATCACAAAGCCTACCCAACTGACTATGCATGGGATTGTCTTGGTTCATGTCTCCCAGCCCCTGAGACTAAATGCTTCCAAAGGATCCATTTGGCACATTTTTGGAAATGTCCGTTTTTGTTCTCTCAGCTTAAAAAAATCATTTTGAGGAAAGCATTACCACAACACTTTTACAGAAACACGAGAAGACAAAGCATAACTATTTGTGTATTTCTTGTTCAGTCCCAGGACGGCACAAAAGCAAACAAAATATTAAGAGATTCTCTACCAAAGTTCTTCACGAATCCATCTTTGTGGAGGGGAAAGGACCATAGTGTGGTCTCTCCAAGACTGTGCCACTGGAGCCACAGTGTCTGGCAGGTGTGACCACACTGGAAAAGTCTCCTATAATGGCCTGGTGACGGACCGAATATTTGTCATCCAAGGACCCACTTTGCTAAACCCTTTTTGGATTACTTGCTGAAGACTGACCACTAGTCATTCCTTGTGCTCTGGGAAGCATTGCAATGGGGCAAATACACTGATTTGTAAGAAAAAAAAATACTTTGGTTAAAGCTGTCTCCAGTGCTCACTTGCCATGGTGGTTGAGTTTTTTAATCTAGAAGGCCCTGAATTTCCTCATCTGCAAAATGAGGGTATATAGACTAATTTTTCCCCTTTCCTCTGTAGCCTAGGCACTAAGCACAGTTTCTGGAATTTAACGAGTGCTTAATAAATCCTTGTAAACCAACCTATTTAGCTCTAGACCTTAGGGAAAAGGTCAAAAATAGAAATATACACTTAAGAGTTAGCTGCATAAATCTGATATTTGGATTCACTGTAATTAAGAAGATTGTGCAGAGTAGAGAGAAAAATATGTAAAGGAACTGGATGAAACATTAAAAATCTGGAATAAGATGAAGAGGCATAAACCAAACAAAGGAGTGAAAGAGGTATGGCTACACCTAGGACAAAGACAACAGACAAAAGGTCCAAGAAATGACCATTGACATTGATAGTAAAGAGGGTGTTGATCTTTGAAACAGGACTTTTAGAAGTTTTATTATTGATGGGGAGAAAGTGAAGTTTTCAAATGTTGAGCAAATAAGGATGAGGCAAGTAGTGACTAAAGAACTTATGACCTTTTTTTCAAGGAGGTTAACACTAAATGAGATTAGAGGAGATGATATATGGATTAGGTAGCAAAGTCAAGGAAGGCTTTTTTTTTTTTAACATGTGGGGCAACTTGAGCATGTTTCAGGCATAGGAAAAAGATCTTAGAGCCAAGGAGAGATTGATTATGCCAATAAGAAATGGTTGTTGAATAAACATCCTAAAGGAGGTTCATGGGGATGAAACCAAGAGTATAAGTAGATAAAATTTCATGGGTGTGCTTAGGCTAAAGAGGAGGGGGTGGAAGTACTTCAGAAGAGCAATTCTTACTCATAGTGTCATAGAAAGACAGCAATTGATTGAGGAAAACTCTGGAGTTTGGGAGACCTACGTGGTCATTTTAGAGCAATAGGAGGACATGGCAGCCAAGAAAACAAAAAAGCAACCTCAGGCTTCCTGAGAGTAGCATAGTGTTAGAGAATAGGGAGTTGATAGACCTATGTATGCTGCCCTAGGAAACCTTCTTCTTGAATATTATATGGAATTCTCACTACACATTTTTCAAAAAATGCTAATAAGTTGGAGAATATCCAGAAGAAGGTTTGAGAATTTATGCCACTAAAGGAATTGAAATGTCTGGATTAAAGATAAGAATTTTCATAAACCACGTGGGTGACTTCAGGAACTGTTATGTAGAAGAGGGATAAGACTTTTTTTTGTTTAACCGAAGAGGGAGAAACTAGCAGTGATGGTCAGAAGCTGCAAAGATCCCATTTTATGTTTAATATGGGGACAAACATCCTAGGTCAGAGCTAGTTAAAAATAAAGTGGACTTTCTTGGGTGGTGGTGAATTCTTCCTCATATGAAGTTGCTAATAAAAGATTGGAAAGGGGGCAGCTGGGTGGCTCAGTGTATTGAGAGCCAGGCCTGGAGATTGGAGTTTCTACATTCAAATTTGGCCTGAGGTATGTCCTCACTGTGTGACTCTGAGTAAGTCACTTAATCCCCATTGCCTAGCCATACTACTCTTCTGCCTTGGAAGCAATTAATAGTAATGATTTTAAGATATAAAGTAAGAGTTTAAAAAAAAAAAACTGGAATTGTTTGGTTTTGTTGTAGAACAGGTTCTTAATCAGGCATACATTGGACTAGATGTCTTCTGATATCTGATTGCCCATCCAGTTCTGAGGTTCTAGAACTTGAAGAGATTAACCCTAGGAGCAGGAATAGAGACTACATCTTGCCTGGAGAGAAGAAAATGTATACATTATGAAAATGTTAATAGTTAAGAAAAGAACATTCTACTATTGTGCTGAAAGGAATAATGAACTGGAGGAATTCCACATGAACAGGAATGACTTCCAGGAATTGATGCAGAGTGAAAGGAGCAGAACCAGGAAAACATTGTACACAGAAACAGAAACACTGTGGCACAATAGAATGTAATGGACTTCTCTACTAGCAGCAAAGCAATGATCCAGGACATTTCTGAGGGACTTATGAGAAAGAACACTATTCATATCCTGAGAAAGAGCTGTGGGAGCAGAAATATGGAAGAAAAATAACTGCTTGATCACATGGGTCAATGGGGATATGATTGGGGATGTATAAACAATCACCCCAATGCAAATATTAATAATATGGAAATAGGTCTTTATTAATGACATATGTAAACCCCAGTGGAATTGCTCTTTGGCTATTTGGGTGGGAGGAAGGGAGGGGAAGAACATGAATCATGTAACCATGGAAAAATATTCTAAATTAATTAATTAAATAAAGATTTTAAATTAAAAAAGAACAATCTTTTTAATTTTTAACAACAACAACAAAAAAGAACATTCCATTTCTATTAAACTTTTTGCTGAGATAGGACTCTGTGTCTTCCAGTATTGGTGTAAAGAATCAAGTACTGTTGGGATTCAGGGGAGAGAAGAGAAAGGTTGAGGCAATTATTGTGGAAATTGAAATTGTAACAAAAGAGTAAGGAAGGATCATTTCTGCAGCAGCAGCAATCCATTGATTGTCATTTACTTTGATTGTTTATCCTTTCCAAATTGTCTCCTCCATTAGCCTGTAAATTCCTTGAGATCAAGTACTTTATTTATTTATTTTTTGCCTTTCTATTTATACCCAAAACTTAAGCACAATATCTGGCACATAAAAAGTATTTAATCACTGTAAAATGATTTGGTATGATTACCATTGAAATCTATACTGATTGAGATAATTAAGAAATGTATACTTGGGTTAAAATACATTAGTGTTTGCCATGGCTAATAGATGGGCAACTCACCTACTGGTGCGCTTCAGCCCTATTGGTCCCAATTGGTTGCTACGACAATGATCCAGCTGACTAGTTATCTCTTCATTGATTGTCTCATCAGTGCATTTTCTGGTTCCAATTAATACTTTGAGTCAATGCTGTCCAGGTGATTTTTAAGCCATTGGGAAGAAAAGGAAGAACTTGCTAATTTTGAAAGGCCACATCTCAGTGAATCAAACATTTGTAGGGTCAGAAGTCCCCTCCCTGACAATTTCTACCATCCAAATCCACAAAGGAATTCCCTTTATAATATTTCAAAACTGGCCATTTTCTCTCTGTCTTAAATCACTCAAAGTGATTTACTCTCAAGTCAACACCTTCCACTTTGGAAGAGCTCTAATTGTGAGGAAATAATTCTATGAACCAAGCCCAAATTTGCCTATTTACAAATTCTACCTGTTTTCATGGTTCCACCTTGTTGGGAAATACTTGAAGAAAATCAGTATTCCCAATCTCAGTCTCCCTTTCTCCAGACTAAAGTTGCTACTTGTTTCAAGTGATTCTAATCTGCTCACTATTTTTGCTGTATTGGGCATGAATTTTTTCTCTTGTGACTTTTATTTCCCTTTTAAACTACTCAGGAATATGATATTGCATCTTTGTGATTTTTTTCAATTCAACAGAGACCTCTTTTTCATAAAGTGCTGAATCATTTTCCTTCATTTTACATTTTTTATTCATTGATATCCAAACTTGTTAATAGATCTGGAGGCCATATTTCCTTCCATTGTTACTATTTTTTCCTGCTAATTTATGTTTACAGTTAAAGTTTTGGGGATTTATTCTTCCAGGAATCTTTGACACTTTCTTCCCCCCCCCCCCCCATCCTTGCATTATTTTACTTATCACTCACTTCAGACTCTCTCCCCTTTAGATGGGGTTTCCCTCAGGGCTAGTTATGAAAGCATCTTAGCTTCCTCCCTCACTGGACAATCCATAGTCCCCAGCCTAGGTCTCTTCCCGAGTTGATATTTGAGTGGTCAGAACCTGGTCTCAGCTGGATCTCTTCACTTCTTTCAGACTTAGTTGATTACTTACTATACCCTTCCACCCATATACACATACATACATATACATGGTGTCCTATCTTTGTGAGCTGTCTCAGTCTCTCTGTTCTTTAGTTCTCTGTTCTGGCAATGACAGTTCATAATCTGCTTTCCCTAGCATTAACAGTTCAGCTATCACAACATTAGTCTTTAGCTTCTTTTGGATTCTGGGTGTCCCAGGCAATGGAAACAGGTGAATTTGATTTGTCTTTGACATATAATTTCTCTTTGGGAAAGGTTTGAAAGGTTGGAGGGATCAGAGAAATCATCTAGTCTTTGTTGCTCTTGTGACTCAGAATTCCCCTTTGAAAGATTCTAATCCATGATGAGTGTTGAGGCCTGTCACTCTCTTGGTTTCTCTCTTCTGGGTGATCTCTAGTTCATCAAAGCCCTTAAAATTTCATGCCCAGAGGTAAGCACAGGACTTTAGTGCAGTCTGGCTGGGATGGAGGTCAGCAGGACTGTTATTTATTTATTTTTATTTCTAAATGTTGTCTCTCTAATAATACTCTGTACTTTAGGACATTTGAAGGGTTTGTTGGTTTTTTTGTTTGTATTTGGCATTGATGTTCAGAGTGCCAGATCACACCTAAAAGAGGCTTTGAAGCCACCATACAAGGAGAACCTCTGGAATGGAATAAAAGAAGTTGTTCACTCATTCTTGAATTTACAATTCACCCAATATGTCCACCAGAAAAATTCCAGAGTTCTCAGGAAGAAGCAGAGTTGATCTACTGGCTTTGATTGTGTATGTGTCTTCAGACTGACTATTTGCATAGTCTCAGAGTATAAATGCCTTGAATGATTATCTGCATGATATGAATTAAGCCCTTTGCTTTTCCAGTTTAGCAACGAATCTGTGTGTAATAATTAGGTCATCTGAGAGAAGTTATCACGGTTGATGTAGAATGCATTATAATGGTTAAATTGGGATTTTGACTAAATAAGAGAGTTATAAAAAGGTGGTCACCAATTATTATCCCTTAAGTCAGGAGAACTATTAGCAGTTTTTTAACAATTTACTTTAATTGGAATATTAGTAAAAAGAGGGAAATATGGAAGGGAAAGAGATAAGGAGACTGCCTAGCCTACCCTAAAGGCTGATCCAGTGAAATGAAGCTTACTCACCAATAGAGTTCCAATCTCCATGTGGGAATCCTAGTCACTCACCAGCAAGTAGAGCAGGATCCAGGCAAGGTCCCAATGCAGAAAAAAACTCATGAGCTAAGCTCACTGAGGCAGCAATGAACCCAACAAGAAAATCTCCAACTCCAAGAAGCTCCAAAGTCGAAAATTGAAGTCCCAAAGCCAAAAATTCCAGTCAAAAGGCCCAAAGCTCCAAGTTGAAGTCAAAGCCAAAGTCCCAATGCCCCAAGGAGCTGTCCTCCAAAGAAGAAGTCCAATGGAGAAGATTCAAGGAGAAGCTCCTTGGACAGGAAGTTCAGGACTTTTTATAGTCCTTTTTCCATGTCACTTCCTGTCCCTTCCCAACTTTACAGGAACCAATCGCAATATTTCAATTTGCCTAGCACTTCCCAGGGGGAGGGGTGTTGGGGGGCAGTGGCCTCTGGAGTTGTCACCCACTCTAGCAAGTGATTTGTGCACTCTCATACTTAGTGACTGGTAAGGTACTAAGCAGGGGTACTTAAGTTTTTTATTGATTAACTTAAAAGTTGCTGATTGATAGACAAAGAGAGTTTCACTCTTCACAGTATTTAGTTTGTGACCCTCCAAGAGGACAATTTGAGAGCTCAAAGGGATCTCAGAGGCCACTTAGTCCAATAAAAAATTTTAGAAATAAGGAACTGAATGAAGTTCAGAAAGTTGGAGTGATTGTCCATGTTCACAGTAATATTACGAAGGAGAACTAAGATTCAAACTCAGTGCTCTGACTACCAAGCCAACATCCTCCCTATGAAGCAATCCAAATACACACATGTAGCTTCATTTTAGATTTGATTAAAAAAATGAGTAAAACTCAGAAAGTTCAATGACAGAGCTGATGGTATTCAATGACTAGGGTCTATCATAGTCTTAGCATTACTGCCTCTATTTTCTTATCATTCATTCTTCTTAAAAGCTATTGGTAAGGGAAATGTAGGCTTGCTTTTGCAGAGGGGTGTAGAGATTGAAAGAGTGAAAACAAAGAAAATTCTTGCAGTGATCAGAAGTTGCCTCCTCTGATGCCTTCTTTTGGCATGAAGTTGACCCTAGATTCTCACTGGCAATAGCTATGGAACATATGATCTGGAAGATCTTGGTCAGCTTAAAAGTTTTCAAATGTTAGTTTGATCATGGATTGTATATCTAAAGAACAATTGAATTAATTTCTACTAGTAACCAGAGAATTTGGCCACTGAGTGATTTCTTTTTTGACCATGTCATCTCACTCCATCAACTACAGAAATATGAAAGTGTGACATTCTGTGTCAGTGGAGGTTGAAGCCACAGGAATAAAATCTTAAGTGTTTGAAATATGGCATTTTCCAAATTTGAATTTACTTCCTCACTTTTCTATAGCTTTTGAAGTTCCAAGACAGTATAGAGAAGCCCAATTCCAAATTTAAGCCTCTCTCTGGGCACTGGTAAAATGAAAGGATTAGATTAGATAATTTTTAAGACTCCTTGTAAACAGGTTAAAAATGAATATTAATAAATGTTTTAAAAAAAGACTCCTTCCAGGGGTGAATTCAAATTCATATATCTTAAAATGATTATTCTCTGAAGTCAGCCTAGAAATAAGGTGCTCAGAGTGTCTATAATAGCAGTGACCACCAGATGACCAATGACTTTAGGGATGGCTTAGGAAACTATCCTTGACAGAATAGCTTTTTTTTAAAAAAAAATTTATAACTTCAGAATATTTTTTGATGGTTACATGATTCATGATTTTTCCCAACTCTCTTCCCTCCCCCATCCCTGAGCTGACAAGCAAACCCACTAGGTTATTATCATTTATCAAAACCCATTTCCATATTATTTATATATGTAGTAGACGAGTGATCTTTTAATGCCCAAACCCCAATTATATCCCCATTGTACTACATGATCAATCATGTGTTTTTCTTCTGCATTTCTGCTCCCACAGTTCTTTCTGTGAATGTGGATACATTCTTTCTCCTAAGTCCATCCAGATTGTCCTGGGTCATTGCATTGCTGCTAGTAGAGATATATTCTATTGTGCTATTATATTCTTTTGTGCTACAGTGTATCCATCTCTGTGTACAATGTTCTCCTGGTTCTGCTCCTTTCTCTCTGCATTAATTCCTGGAGGTCTTTCCAGTTCACATGGAGTTCCTCCAGTTCATTATTCTTTTCGGCACAATAGTATTCCATCACCATCAGATACCAAATTGTGTTCAGCCATTCCCCAATTGACGGAAACCCCCTCATTTTCAATTTTTTTTTTTTTGCTGTCACAAAGAACACAGCTATAAATATTTTGTTCAAGTCTTTTTTCCTTATTATCTCTTTGGGGTACTAGCCCCGCAGTAGTATGGCTGGATCAAAGGGCAGGCAATCTTTTAAAATTTGGGCATAATTCCAAATTGCCCTCTCGAATGGTTGGATTAATTCACAACTTCACCAACAGTGTATTAGTGTCCCAATTTTGCCCCATCATCTCCAACATTTAATACTTTCCTTTATTGTCATATTGGCCAATCTGCTAGATGTGAAGTGGTACCTCAGAGTTGTTTTGATTTGCATTTCTGTAACCAGGAGAGATTTTGAACACTTTTTCATGTGATTATTGATAGTTTTGATTTCTTCATCTGAGAACTGCCTATTCATATGCCTTGACCACTTGTTGATTGGGCAATGACTTGATTTTTTTGTAGACAAAATAACTTTTAAACAGAATGAGCCTACCTTGTTTGATCTCTGAACCCTTCAACCAATGACCACTAATGGACAGGAATGTCCATGAGCCCCTGCAGTAGTAGCATTTAGCAAAAACTCAGTTTTGCTCCTAGACTAGTCCCTCTAGTTAAACCTGGTGGTTTTCAAACTCCTCTCCCCAACTAATTACCATGTTGTTTTTACTTTGGACTCTCCAGAATCCTCCTTTGTGCCTCGGCAATGTTCTTAACACTGAAAAATGCCTCCCCCTCCATGATTTTCTTTTTCTTTCTTTTTAAAACCTTACCTTCTGTCTTGGAGCCAATACACAGTATTGGCTCCAGGACAGAAGAGTGGTAAGGGCAGGCAATGGGGTTCAAGTGACTTGCCCAGGGTCACACAGCTGGGAAGTGTCTGAGGTCAGATTTGAACCTAGGACCTCTCCTCTCTAAGCCTGGCTCTCAATCCACTAAGCTACCCAGCTGCCCCCATGACTTTCTTAACCTGAAATATCCCTTTGCTCCTACAACTCTATCCCCAAGTTAGCAAGTTCCTCCCTGAAGCTCCATTTTGAGGAAGTTCCCAGTCTAGCTTCATACACATTCCACTCCTAACTCTCTGGACTTTTTATCCAATACACTTTTTCCTCTTCCCCAGTGCACTTTCATTTCTATTTGTGTGTTATTTTCACCATTCAAAAATTAGCTCATTGAAGGCATGGACTGTATTTTTCTTTCTATATTTATATCCCCAGGAACAAACAGTGCCTGACACATAGCTAGTACTAAATAAATGCTCAATGACTTGACTTGACTACCACCAACAGAACAGACAAGTCAAGAGAGCTGAAGAAGTAAGGGACCCTCAGGGAGATACAGGAGAACATAGGCACCGGGATAGGATGGTCAAAACAAAAATATCATCATCTCTACTGCAACCTCTCAGGAGGCTGCTGAGGACCTAGAGTCTGAGAACCCTGTGAATTTCAATGCCTCACAGATGCTTAGCCTTTTTCTGGCTTGCTCATCACAGTCAGTATTGAGGTAAACAATCCTTTTGGAGAAGATGATTGTCAGCTTTACCACTAAGAATACTAACTACTGATCGACATCCACCATTGAACAGATAAGTTATGAGCCACCAGAATCGCAGTCCCTCAGATCATTGGCCTTGTGACTAGCCTGACTCTTCATCAATCTTTGTGGAGATATGGCCTGGCATCTGCTTCTTATCTCATTAATGGAAATAGGAAAGATGATGTATTATTATTATTTTTAACCCCTTACCTTCTGTCTTGGAGTCTGTGTATTGGCTCCAAGGCAGAAGAGTGGTAAGGGTAGGCAATGGGGGTCAAGTGACTTGCCCAGGGTCACCCAGCTGGGAAGTGTCTGAGGCCAGATTTGAACCCAGGACCTCCCATCTCTAGGCCTGACTCTCAATCCACTGAGCTACCCAGCTGCCCTTGATGATGTATTATTATTAACTTTGTCAATGTACCCTAAGGATCATTGAACCTTTTCAATGAATTAAAAGCTAAAACCTCCTTTGTATTATCTCCTATATTAGAATTAGAGTAAGAACTCTTTTACTTTTTCATCTCTAATTCTTAGCACCATAAATTTTACCTAGTAAACTCCGAATAGATAACTTTTCATTCCTCCATTCATAAACTCCCCAGTTGGTTTGTCTGCCCTTCAAATGACACTAAATTTATTTTGATGCCTATATTGGAATCTCTTAGACCTGGGATCTTGAAGGTTCTAGGCCATTTGTAGCCTCTTTTCTCATTCATCTCTTCACTCCTTTCAGAGAGAGAAAGAGAGCACTGGTACCGTTCTGAGACAATGATTATTAAAGTGGAATATCATTTTTGGATTTGTTTATATTTTGCTTCTTGTTATACACATAATCAATTGAGCAATAGTTATTGAGATAAGGCTGTGTACCAAATAGTATCAGGTATTAGTGATACAATTACTTGTTTAACGAACAAACACTGATCTTACTTTTAAGATGCTTACAGTCTTGTTGGAGAGGTGAGAAGTATTGACCACTCCTCACTTGAAAACATCCGGGAAAGGCTGAGTGGCTCTTGTTAAATACATCTTTGAATATGATGTAGAAGGGCTCTCTTTTCAATATATGATTTGAATTGGTTTGGAAGACAGAATGGCATTATTGGAATTAACTAGAAAATCTGCTCAAAATAGCTTGTAATCCTCAGATCCAGTCCTTTGGGGTTTTGACAGGACATAGGGAGCATGGCATTGAGAAGAGCTTAGTGTCTTTTGTAAGGAGGACAGGGATGGTTAGGACTAATTAACCTCTTGGGCCCCTTTCAATTCTGAGAATCCATGTAAGTTTGGTTCCTTTTAGTATCTCCTTTGATGTGGGTTAGATATGTAGTTTGGTGACTTTCTGTGCTGTTTATCTTTCTCTGTTTATCTTTTTAGGCCATTCTGGAGGGTGGGGTGTGGGCCAGGGACCTTGTTACATGAAATATGAAGGACTGTGGTTCCCTGGCAATATGAGAAGCCCAATTGCCCTTTCTATGGATCAGGAATAACTGGACCATATCTGTTAGTGGGCTGGGTTAATTTCTGAAGGGCTCTTATCCTATTAGGGACACTAAGCAATAAGCCTCAACAAAGAAGCAGGTATTTCTTGCTAGGCTAGTGGGGTAGGGCCTTGCTAGGGCATGGCAGCTTGACCTCCTGCCTGATTGAACCTTTCCAGATTCTTAGGTGGCACAGTGGATAGAGTTCCAGGCCTGAAGTCAGGAAGACTGCAAGTCAAATCTGGCTTCAAACACTTCCCAGCTGTTTGACCCTGGATGAGCCTCTAAACCTTATTTGTCTCAGTTTTCTCATCTGTTAAATGAGCTGGAGAAGGAGAGAGCAAACCACTCCAGTATCTCTGCCAAGAAATTCCCAAGGTCTTGAATAATCGAATACTACTGAAACAATAAAGCAACAACAACCACCAGGGCATCTTCTGGAAGGCATAGTGCATATCAAATACAATACTGAATGTCACTAGAGGGAACCACAGATATATCTATATATCTATATATCTATATATCTATATATCTATATCTATATCTATCTATCTATCTATATCTATCTATATCTATATCTATATCTATATCTATATCTATATCTATATCTATATCTATCTATATATATATATATATATATATATATATAGAGAGAGAGAGAGAGAGAGAGAGTATGGCCTCTAGATCCTTTCGTTTTGTAGTATAGTTGGTATAAGCTATACTTTTGCTATTGACCCTTGGTTCTACATTTGGGATGTATCCATAGAAGAAACTGATCACAAATAATTGTGTTTGTTGAACCTCATTTTTGTCCTTAGATCACAAATTCTTTCCTGTTCTTTTCTCTTGGATACCTTTCATCAAGAGCTGATAAGCTTAAGTGATCAGATTTAGGTTTTACATTTCCATTTTCCTTCTAGAGGCTCTACTCATCTCTATCCTGCCCTGAATGCTGTGACCTCATTGGGTGCTGCAGGTACCAGTGTCTCACTGTTCCACAATAGTGGTGGTGACAAAGATTGAGGAAGGCTGAGATCCCAACTACATGTGAACACAAGCAATAAAAGAAAGCCAAAATGTGTATTGAACTCCTGGGAAAAATGCTTCCCCAAGAAAACATTCTTTCCCCAACTTTAGCAATACAAAAGACAAAATTGTTTTGTTTTGTTTTGAGGCAAAAGGAAGTAAGTGGTGGGAAACCTAGTTTTATTTGTGTAAGGAATTCAGTATTTGGGAACTGCCTCCTGCAAAGCTGATAGAATACTCTTAGGCAACTTAGACTCTTTGTTGGTTTCCTGTTTCTCTAGGATCCAGATGAGGCTGGGAAAGGCCCATTTGTCTTCCTAGCATCCCTCTAGTCACCCTCAACATCATATCTGATATGGACTATGTTCCTCTTCCTGAAGTGATGAGTTTAGGTTACTTGCTCAAGTGATCCAGTCAATTTGTATCAGGGGAGAACTTGAACCCAGGTCTTATTTTTTGCCACAACCAGTCAAACAGGATTATGTGATGCCACATGCTTCACAGAAAAGAACCTGAATTTACTGTTCTAGACATTACTCCTATTTCTTTTTAAGATGAAGACAAAGCAGAGGGAGATAAAAGAATGAAATCATTAGACACATTATGATTCATGAGAAGGATAATACTCACCCAGGACAACTATCATCCTATTCTAAAAGGGCAAATGAAGAAGACATTTACTCAGTTATTAAAAACATTATCACTTGATGTCAAAGGATGAGTTTTAGGGTATGGATTTCTATTCATCTCTACTTTTAGTTGTTGTCATCTTGGCCTTTATCCACTATGATTAAAGGGAATTCTGAATTTTCAATTTGTTCAGACCCCATGTATGAAATGTCAATGAAGAAAGCAAACCAATCAAGGAAGGCAGCTAGGTGGTATAGTGGATAGAGTGCTAGGTCAGGAATCGGGAAGATTCACCTCCACAAATTCAAATCTGGCCTCAGACATTTATTAGCTCTGTGACCCTAGGAAAGTCACTTAACACTGTTTGCCTCAATTTCTTCATGTAAAATGAACTAGAGAAGGAAATGGCAAACCACTTCAGTAGCTTTTTCAAGAAAATCCCAAATGAGGTCACAAAGAGTAAGACATGCCTGACTGAAGAGCTGCTGGAGAAAGGACTTGGCAATCCTTATGTGCTCTGCCCTATTTAGACAACATTAGACTCAGTTCTGGAGGCTGAATTTGGAGAAGGACACTGATGAGTTGGAGATCCTCCTCCACAGGGCACATTCATACCATCTGAGAATTAGTTGAAGGAAATCGGCAAAGTTGTTTTGTGTAAGAGAAAGGCATTCATGGAGGGTGGAGACATGGTACCTGGATTCAGGTATTTAAAGGTTTGTCCCATAACACAGAGCAATAGAATTTAAAAACTGGAAGAGACATATTGAGCATCTAGTCCAAATAATACAACTAAGGAATCCCATTTATAATATATCAGACAAATGGTTGGGTAGCCTCTGATGAAAAAACCTCCCAAGGAATAAGAATGGATCACCTCTCCAGGCAGTCAATTCTACTTGACCTTGGAGTCAGAACTAGGAGTCATGGAAGATGCATAGAAATAGATTTAGGACTGAGGAAAAGAGGAAATTCCTAACCGGAACAGCCATCTTGCAGGTGAATGGACTACCTCATGAAGAAGTCCTTCAAAAAGACTTGTACAAAAATATTTATGGCTGCACTCTTTGTGGTGGCAAAAAAATTGGAAAACAAGGGGGTGTCCCTCAATTAGGAAATGGCTGAACAAATTGTGGTATCTGTTGATGATGGAATATTATTGTGCTAAAAGGAACAATGAACTGGAGGAACTCCATGTGAACTGGAAAGACCTCCAGGAATTGATGCAGAACAAAAGGAGCAGAACCAGAACACTGTACACAGAGACTGATACATTGTAGCACAATCAAATGTAACTGACTTCTCTACTAGCAGCAATGCAATGACCCAGGACAATCCAGAGGAACTTATGAGAAAGAATTTATCCACATTCACAGAAAGAACTGTGGGAGTAGAAACACAGAAGAAAAAAACATAGGATCGATCACATAGTTCTATGGATGTGATTAAGGTTTTGATGTTAAAAGATCACTCTACTGCTAATATGAATAACATGGAAATAGATTTTGAACAAGGTTATATGCATAACCCAGTGGAACTGCTTGTCAGCTTTGGGAGTGGGGAGGAAAGAGGGTGTGTGTAAATCATGAATCATATAAAAGGGGAAAAAGAAGTAAGTCCTTCCTCAGTGGGAATATAATTTTTTTCTAATTACATGAAATTTCAATTTTAGCATCATTAAAAAAACATTTTTGAGTCCTAAATTGTCTTCATTCTTCTTACCCTCCTTCCATCACTCTTTCCCTGCCCTCCTCTCTCCCTAAGAGAGTAAGTAATCTGATTTATATTTTACATGTATAATCATGTAAAACTTTTTCATTGGAAATTTTCGAGCAAAATCTTCATTCATTCATTCATTCATTCAAAATACATTTTATCAAATATCTGCTAGGTATCAGATACTAGTCTGGAGTCAAAAAGAGAAAAAAAAATAAATCATCCATTTCTTCAAGATGTCTATATTCTTTTGGGTAAAAAATACATTGGAAATTAAATACAAAATAATTACAATCTTATAATAAAATAATAGACAAGAAAAATTTCCTGGAGGAGAGTAGAAATTTTAGTCATCCTCAAAATAGGCCCCCATGATTACTTGTTAGAGAGGTTTTCCTATTTTGGCATAGTTTATCTCCAATAACCTCTTTGGTTAGCACAACTCTGGGATTCTACATGTCTTTGATGCTGACTTGTAACTCCATTTATGCCCCTGGGAATGTGGCCTTCTCTTTAACGGGGTCTATGCCTGCCCTTCCTACTTCTACCTTTTTCCAAGTAAAGGGAAGGTAACAAGATTAAGGAAAGAGAATATAATAAGAGCTTTTTAAGTAATTACTCTTTGTCAGAGGCTATGCTAAGCTCTACAAAAATGCTATTTCAGTTGTTCTTCACAAAAATCCCCAAAACTGTGAAGTAGGTGATCCTTACTTTCTAGTTGAGGATACTAAGGCAAATAAAGATTATGCAACTTGTACAGGGTCACATAGTAAGTGCCTAAGGCTAAATTTGAACTCAAGTCACCTTGACTCCATGTCCATGCTTTATTGACTTAATTACTTTGCTCCTTTAGGAGAACTGGGAAAGGATTCTTCTAGAAGGTGGAATTTTGAGACTTGGAGAAAACAAGGCAAAGCAGAGGTAGAGATGAGGAAAGAGAACATTCTAGATGTAGAAGAAAGACAAGGAAAAGGTCCAGAATTAGATAATGGAGTGTTTTGATTGAGGAACAGCAAAGGCAGTCAGCATCACCAGACAACAGAATACACGGAATAAAGTTTCAAAATACTTGAGAAGGTAGGAGGGGGTGGCTTATGAAGGGCTTTAAAAATAGCTTTTGGAAACTCCCCAACTACCTTCTCTTCTAGCAGGCCATATGAGGTCCAGTCCTCCAGCCCCCAACAAAATCAGCCAGTAGGCCAGTGATAGTGAACCTATGGCACAGGTAGAAAAAATGGCATGCAGAGCGCTCTTTGTGGGCACTTGGCTGCCCTCCCCCACCTCCACCCTCAAAAGAGTTTGTTACTAGAAAGGTGGAGAAACTCAGATAGAGCTGATCTCTCTACTGTCCCTGATGACATTTTTTCATATTACCCACCCCTCTTCCCATCAGCCCAATGGGAGCACACGGGGGGGGGGGGGGGGGTAACGTGGGCAGCTCACAGGTCCCAGAGAAGGGGAGCTGAGTGCTCAGGCCAATCCCAGACCCTTCTCTATATTCTTTGAGGACATTCCTCACTTCACCCACCCCTCTGCCCAGTGGTCCAATGGAAGTGCTTTCTCCCTCCCCTTTATGGAGTAAAGGGGGTGGGGAAGCATGCCTGACACTCAGTGGGGGGGGAGGGGCATGACACCAGGTCTTTGGTTGGGAGTCAGAACAGCACTCAGATGGGGATGGGGCCCAGCACTCTGTTTCTAAAAGGTTCATCATCACTGCAGTAGACTCTTGTTTCCATCAGTGTATGATTCAGCATTTTGTAGGCTCCTCTTTTTAAAAACCACATTCTCCTGTCTTCCCTCTTGCATCACTTCCTTAGCAGGCTGGCACCAATTTTGTTTTTTATTCCCTGGTGGAGCGGGCCTGGAAAAAGAGTCATCACTCCTTCCTGATCCCACTTATTTACCCTGCCTATACTTCCTGCTACAGGATTTACATGAAGTCATTACCCAATAGCTCAGCCTCCCTGAAGGAACTATCTAGGCATAAAGAAATTAGGTCATGCTCTGCTTTTATCATATTGCTCTCTCCAGCAAATCATCACGTATATGCTTTCTTGAAGCTCCAAGTCTGTGCTTGTGGTGGGTGGGGTTAAGTATTAGCTGCTGACCACTAATGGAAGAATCACTTTCCCCACTTCTCTTGCTGCTGTTGTCAATGGAGCCCCTTGGAGCTGTCCTTGGTGCAAGTCCTTGGTGCATAGATCACCAATGTTTAGCTTAGCGTGGCCCTCAAATGAGGAATGACCAGTGACTTCTTAGGAGGAAATCTGATGCCCAAAGAGAGGCTGGCTCCATGAGGCCTCTGGCAGCTCCATGCTTTGATGACTCAGAAAGACTAGGACATTATTAGGAGGAAAGTTTCAGATGTCTGCTTTAACCTCATTAGTAATCATGGAGAGCTCTTGGTTCTGAAGGTCAAGACTATCAGTTCTAAAATAGAGAAAGTAATCCTCCCACCTTTGACCCCCCAGCATTGTGATTGGGAGAGGACTTTGCAAACCTTTGTGTTAGAGAAACATAAGTTATTCTTCTTCTCCTTCTCTTCTTCCCCTTGTTTTTCTTTTCCTCCTTTCTCTTCTCCTCTTGCTCCTCTTTATTTCCCTTTTTCTATACATATTCCTCCTCCCCTTCCTCCTTCTCCCTTCATTTCTTCTCTTCTTAAAGGTAGCTAGGTGTTTCAGTTGTTAGATTGCTGGACATCAAGTCAAAAAGACCTATTAATCCAGTCTCAGATACATCCTGAGCAATGACCCTGAGCAATTCCCTTAACTTACTGATTCTTTCGTTTCCCCACGTGTAATATGTGGGTAATAATTGCTCCTCTCTCATAGATTTGTTGTGAGGAAAGCACTTAAAATGCTGCCTGACATATTGTAGACAGTATCCAAGATGGCATTAGCTTTTGTGGCTGTCATGTTACCCTACCAAGTCACAATGGACTTGCAATCCACCAAAGACCACAAAGAACAGCTACTACCTCCCAATGTCTCCCCCTCTTCTCCTTGCGAAGTTGACTTTTTGAAGTCAAGGGTAAAATTTTGTCTGAATTCCCTGACTGCCAGTCAGCCAACAAGCACTGATTGAATGTTTCCTCTGAGGCAGGTGCTGAGAGCACATTCTGACTTCTTACTGGGGCCATAATTTCACTCCTTATAATAATCATTTCTTCTTTCCTGTTTATTCTTCTTTCCTATAAGTGAAAACGTAAGGGATAGTGTTCTCCTTGAAACCTGAGCCTCTCTCATTTGGTTTGGATGCCTCTTATCCAGGGTTTCTCTAGAAACCTAAAGCTGTTTGGGATCCAGAGAAATCAGAAAGCCAGAGTCCAGGCTCCAGCCTACAACACTCCTGCAACCAAGGATGTCCTCCTCCCTCCCTCCTCCATCAGTCGCCTCTCATTATTTTACTGAATGCTCCCTCAGGTCAATCTTTCAAGGAAGGCTTAGGTTTTACTGGCATCTTGTGGGATGATCTGAATTTTCAGGAAGGTCCTCCCTTCTTTCTTGTGGGTGGGGTGAGCATTCTTCAAAGCTGCTCTGGAATGTATCTAATTTTATCCCCCCCACCCCTCTGCCCTATTTATTTGGGCAGAGCCTAGGTCTAATAAACCTTCAGAGAACTGAGAACTAATTTGAATAATTCCTGGACAGGGCAGGCTTGGGGCAAAATGATGATGTATGATGTATGATGTATACCCCTATGGAGTTATCTTGACATTATGGATTCAATTCAAGCAACATCTTTTATACTTAGCACCTACATTGTGCTAGGTACAGAAAAGACAAAACCATGAAACTAGCTCCTGGCATCAGTCAAACAAACATCTATTGAGCACTTACTATATGCATAGCATTGGGCTGCATGCAGGGTATACATAGAAGCAAACAACAACAACAACAAAAAAATAACAAGCCCTCTTCAAGGCCATTTGCCCTTAAAATTTCAACTTTTTCATCATTGACACAGGAAATTTTTGGAGAAAAGCTTTCTTGGATTTCTCCTTCTTTTATATCATCTTCTCTTCCCTCTCAGGGATAGAGACCCCAACAAATCCTATAACTTTTTTTTTTAAACCCTTGTACTTTCGGTGTATTGTCTCATAGGTGGAAGAGTGGTAAGGGTGGGCAATGGGGGTCAAGTGACCTGCCCAGAGTCACACAGCTGGGAAGTGGCTGAGGCCGGGTTTGAACCTAGGACCTCCTGTCTCTAGGCCTGACTCTCACTCCACTGAGCTACCCAGCTGCCCAATCCTATAACTTTTAATCTCTCATGCAACTTTGTGAATATAATGCTGGGCTTTGGGTACAGAACTCAGTTCAAATCCCTCGTTAGAGTATGTGACCCTGGGAAAGTCACTGATCTTTTCTCAGTTTCAAATTAGTCATCAGTAAAATGGAAATAACTACTCAGACACCATCTATAGTAGCCAGATGAGAACAACAACACTGCAACTTACATTATTTGGACGAGATGAGTGCTCAGCTTCAATCCTTCCACAAAAGATCCAGTCTTACTCTCTGCTATCAGGTTATACATTCATGTCCCTGGATGTTGCCCTCTGCCTTGTCGATGTGCCCTAAGGTCCTCTGGGCCTTGCCATTAATGCTGTCAGTGCATCTGTTCAGGACTTTCCATCCATCTGTCATATGGGTTCCCTCCCTCAATAGAATATGTGTTGTTAGGAAAAGGGATTGTCTTGCTTTTTCTATTACAATCAAGTTAGTAAATACTTTTTTTCACTCATTCGTTCATGCATGCTTTTTCTATTCATACAGTCAGGGTTGTTGTGATGATCAAATAAGATAATGTATGGTAAATACTTTGGATTCCTTAGAGTACTTTTTAAATGGTAACTGATATTATTATTAAAAGGCCGTGCCCGTAGTCTGAAAGCATCAAGGCTTGGTAAATTAGGCTGAGAACTCCAAGTAAGAAGTGGGACTAATTAAGCTGGACCCTCTTTCTCCCACTTAGGCATTAGCTGGTTAACTTTGAGTTACTCCCAGTGCCCCATATGACTCTCAATTTTTTTATCTGATTCCCCTCACAGGGTTATCAGTGGTGGAAAAATTTAATTTTCTGGGCCTTGATTCACTTCTCTGTAAAATGAAACAACTGGACTTTTTCATCTCTACAGTTTTCTCTGTGAACTTAATGCTCTCATTCTGGGATTGCTCCGTTCCCACACATCATTGTCAGGTTTTTAATTCTGCTTGTTACCTGTCAAAGAGCTTTACCCCACTCAAAAATTGTAATTCTTATAGAATCAGGTCATGGTAGTCAGGTATATGGGTGTAGGGTTCTGGAGCAGGGCTGGTGCTCAAGTTCTCTATATTTAGTGCCAGCAGCCAAAACCAGTAGTGAAGGTGACTGCTGCAAGTTCCCAAACCCTACAGGCAATGGATCCAACCCTCTCATTTAAGATTATTTATTCGAGTTGACTGTCTGAGCACACTAAGCACTTTTTAATTGATCCCCAAAAGTGCTCTGAGGAGGTAACTTATTTTGGAGGATGCCTACAGCCCTAAAAACCAGCTGTCCTTTTGATTTCTTACTCTGAATTTCTCCCTTGCTGCCTACCAGTCTGAAGATGGGATTAATCCTACTATGCCTATTTTTACATTAAATCACCAAAATTGTAAACACCTCACTTAATTTTCAAGTGGGGAAGGTCTGTGATCCACGTGTTCAAGAGTGGGTGATGAATCAGAATTGACTAACTGGCCACTGGGCAGTCCTAATCAAAGCCTTTGTTGTGATTGGTACACGTAAAGTAGAGGAAGGCACAGGAAGTGATGCAAAAGAAGCACCTTTAAAAGGAAGTTACAACTTACTGTGGGATAGTTCTTTATTATTCAGAGTTGGAGTTCAAGTTGGAGATTCTGCTTACTGAACCTGAGACCTTGGACTTAGTGAAACTATTCTTAAATCTCTCCCTTTGAACTACCACATGGTGAGTGAAAAGACAACTCTTTCCTGGATTTTTTTTCTGAAGGGACTCTCCTCTTGAGAGAGGCTTCATGACTGAAGTCTTTGCTTTATTCATCCCTGGGCCCTCCACTCTAAGCTGAGGCCCCTCTGGCTAAGGACTAATTAGCCCTGCCTGGGTTGAGCCAGGGGCCTGAGCACATTACTTAGTATGTTGGGTTATATGTCTTACCCTATTCTCTCTCTGATTTTCTTGCTTTCGCTCTCTCTTTCTATTTGTAAATGAACCACCATAAAAGCCATTCTGACTTGAGTTTTTAATTTGGAATTAAGTAATCAATTCCTGGTGACCAAAACTCTTAATATTCAGTCCAACCATAGTTTTTTCCCCTTAACACCAGTCCCACCTGGCTGCTTGCTATTGAGCCTCCTCCTTTGATTCAGGAGTGTTTAGAGTACAAAATTGCTCTCATTGTCTTTGGAGAGAAGGGACAATATGGCTGCCTAATGCTGTGTGTACTGTCATATCTGTTAGTTTTGAGGATATACATTTTTTTACTCTTCTTTGAATTCTATATTCCGAGGAATGAATCACATGGATGATGGGGGAGGGGAGGGTAATTGGAAAACAAAGCATAGTAATAAAAATTAAAAGAAAAACAAGTTCTTAGTGTCATCCAAACAGTTTTACCTTCCAAAAGCATGTCTATATATTCCCTTCTCCTATTTGTTTCCTATTCCTCCTCTGTACCCACCTTCATCTGGAACATCCTGGGCTCTTTAACCATTTTTTTTTTTAAATGTGGCTTTCTATCTATATCTGAATATCCATTGAGGCTCTTAAGATGTCCCAACTCTCCTTATATGAGTAATGGTTCAGCCCCTTGGAGCAAGGCAGTCCTATAATAACCCTAATCCAGGAAGGCATAGTGCATACCATTTCCTTAAATCAAGCCAAGGTATTTTCAGGAAATAATGGATAGGAAACTGATCAAGGTTGGCCATTATTCAGTTGAGATGCCTGTTATTGAGAGACAAAGAAGGGATTTTGATAATTCCCCCTCCAACAAAGGCTTCCAGATTGCTGATTTCCTTCCTTCCTTCCTTGCTTCCTTCCTTCCTTCCTTCCTTGTTTCCTTCCTTCCTGCTTCTTTCCTTTCTCTTCCTCCTCCTCCTCCTCCTCCTCTTCCTCTTTCTTCTTCTTCTTCTTCTTCTTCTTCTTCTTCTTCTTCTTCTTCTTCTTCTTCTTCTTCTTCTTCTTCTTCTTCTTTCTTCTTTCTTCTTTCTTCTTTCTTCTTTCTTCTTCTTTCTTCTCCCTTGTCTCTGTCTCTTCCTCTCTGTCTGTTCCCGACTCTCTGTCTGTCTCCCTCTTAGGACCTCATCAACTGTTATCTACCAGTTATTGCAACAGATTCCAATTATTCTCACTATTTCTAAGCTTCTCCTGACTGTAAATTCATCTTCCACCTAAATGTGAAAATCTTCTTTCTAAAGCAGAGGTCTGATCACATCAATTCCCCAGTCAAAATACTTTCCAGGTTCCCCTACCTCCACTCAAACCACATTCCACTTCCTTAAGCCTGGTTTTTAAAGCATTCTTCAGAAGAGTTGAATTGGTAAGGGAGCTCCTTCACTTGAAATTCACTTGTACAAACACAGATTTTTTAAATGGAAGAAAAAATATTCCTTTGCCTATGTTTTATGAACCTCATTTCTCCATTCTAACATAGGAAGACACTCCTCAATAGGTACTATTGTTCTGGAGAGTGTATAAGGCATCTGAGACAAAAGTCAGGTAATATGGAAAATCAGAGCAGGTCTGCCTTCTTTGGGTGGCAGCATTGGTTCCTGGCCCTCTGGGATAATCCAGGACAATTCTTGGTTTGTTCCCTCCCTAGACACTCCCTCATAGCTGGCTTTGGTTTGTTGGAATTTTCAGGAAGTCAATCCTGATCTGGGATATTGAAAGGTGAGTTAGTTTGACTTAGGAGACTGAATCATTAGATTCTACCTCTGGAGCTGGAAGGCATTTCAGAACTCATTAAATCCAATCCTCTCTATTTATGGATGAGGAAATTAAGGCCCAGAGAGGAAATGTATTTGCTCAAAGTCACACAGGTAATCAGTCATCTTCTTAGGGGCTGAGGAATCCTGATCTCCTCCTGGATCAAGAGCTGCTTGTCTTTTTTTTTTTTTTAATTGGTGAATAACTTCATATCCTTGCAGTAATCAAATAGAAAAAGAGAGACAGAAAATTCTGATAGAGGCCTTCAGTCACTATGCACACAATGCTATGATACAAAAAATTTATGTAGGTCCCATGGAAATGTTCTTTCAGCTAGATAGAGCTGGGGCATCTCCTGGATTATTTGCAGCAAAGGTGTGCTTTTTTTTTTTTTTAATTTGTTTTTGTGTTGTTTTTTGGAGTAAGAAGAAGGAAACAAGGAGAAAGCTAAGAAAGACTGTACTGGAAATATCTGGTCTATAATTTACTTAACTGAGAAGAGAAGGAAGGCATATTAGGAAGGTAAAAGGCAGCTTGACATGATGGACATCTGAGGGGACTGGATTCAAATATAGTTTCAAACTTATTAATTTTATGACAGTGGGCAAGTCACTTGACCTAGCTTAGCCTTGATTTTCTTATCTGTAAAATATGAATATTATCTCCTAAATTCCCAGATGATGGTGATGATCCATTGAGATTACCCACATGAAAATCTTGTCAAGTCTTAAAATGGGATTGATGCTAGATTAGCTTTGAGGAGATTCATTTGAGAAAACCTAATGTATAGAGGCCACAGGCATTTTATGTGAATTGTCTATATTCTAAACCCAACTCCTATGAGATTCCTGCATCATTTACTGGGATTTCTTTTCTTTTTCTTTTTGAAGATGTTAGACTAAATAGACTGAGGTGCCTCCCATCTCACATTCTCCATTTCTCTAGTCTTATGACTTCTGTACCCCAGTCTTCTCTCTTGTAAAAATGAGGAGGTTGGACTGGATTATCCTAGGCTGGAATGGACCTCAGAGGTAATTTAGTCCTATTCTTTCACTGGAGTGAAGAATAAACAACAATAGAAGAAGAAGGAATTTCCCTAAGGTAATGCAGACAGGAGTTGGAATTTGAGCTCTGGACTTCTAAAGCTGGCATTCATTCTACTGTACCATAATGCCATCTCTTAGGACCTTAGAGTCATTAATCTTTAGTCCTGTCTAAAGGGCTTTGTAATCATGCTATATATGTATGTGTGTATATATATATGTATAGATATATGCATATATATATATATATATATTTATAGATATATCTCTCTGTAACTATAGATTTATATCTAGCGCTCTCTCTCTCTCTCTCTCTCTCTCTCTCTCTCTCTCTCNCATGCAGATGATTCCCAGATTGCTAACTCTAACCTCAGTCCAGAACCAGAGCATATCTCAGCCCTGCTGAGACTCAGTTTTGCATCAGCAATTGCCTAGTGGACATTTCCAAACCATGCTGTCTAAACTTTGCCCCTCCTCATCCTCATTCCCCTTATTCCCCTCCCCATGCAGGAATTCTGATTCTACCCCATTTGTGACCTTTGACCCCATCTTGTCTGAAACCAAGCTGCCACAGTACTCCCTGGACATTTCCAAACCATGGGTGTATGTCTGCCCCCTCTACCTCTCTTTTATGTATTGTCTTCCCTTTTTAGTAACTAAGCTTGGGAGAATCTATGACAAGCTTCTCTTTGGATCTGCCCAGTTTAGTGCAGTGCTTGGCATATCAGAAGAGTTGCATTCATTCATTCATTCATTCATTCATTCATTCCAAATTGGAGGCACCTTGGACCTTTCAAACTCAACATGCTTAAAGCAGAGCTGAATTGTATCTTCCACATGAACTTGAATCCCAGACTTCCTGATTTCTGTGGCAAGCCACTGTCCATCCTGGCTGGCAATTCCTTTAGCTCAGTGCCATTCCCTTATTCTTCCTCTCCCCCACTCCACTCCAGATCCAACTATTAGAAATTCTGGCACCACATGATATCTCTTGCATCTGGATCTTCCATACTTTCAGAGGCACAACCCTATTCTAGATCCTCATTACTTTCCACTGGGACCATGATATAGCATCCTAATTGATCCTCTTACCTGGAGTCTCCATCCTCTCCAATTCATTCTCTGTACAGCAAGCAGAGTGATTTTTCCTTAAGCATAGGTCTAAAACTGGGTGACTCCCTTGCTCAATAAATTCCAGTGGCTCCTTATTATCTCTAGTCCCTGATAGAAAGTCCTCTGTTTGATATTTAAAGCCCTTCAAAATTGGATGACCATCTAGTTTTCTTTAACTTTCTTACCCACATATTCCAGTAATGGGGATGGAGATTGACTTGGCAGAATAGCCTCTTGGGCAGCAAAATTGGCTTTCTCATTGATCTTCCCTCAAAGTACTTTATCTCCCATCTCTAGGTCTCTGTCCTGGTTGTTGCCCGTTTCTGAAATGTACTCCTTTCTCACCATGGACTCTGAGAATGACTAGTTTTCTTAAAAATAGAATTAAAATTCTGCCTTTTGCATGAAAACTTTTCTGTCTTTTCTCTGTTTATGCTCATATCCAAGGGGGAAAAAAAAACAAAAAGAAAAGCCAAACCAAAACAGTGTTTTTCTATATGCTGCCATTAAATATGTCCACATTGACTGCCAGAAATAGAATATAAGCTCCTTGAGAACAGAAGTTACTTTCTTTTTTGTCACAGTATCCCCAAGAGTTTTGCACAATGTTTTATAAAATAATTCTGAGCTGAGTCTTTGTATCATGGAAAATCGTCCCCTGGAATTCTGGGTGAGGCTTGACCCTGAATCTTGCAAGAATTCCACCCTGCCATTTTCCATGTTACAGTATTAAAGGAAATCAAGTAAATGCAAGAGACAATTTTGAGGAGGGAGAAGCTTCTACGGTCCACTGGGGGCTCAGAAGATAATTTGTTGGTGGTTGTTGTATGAGAGAAAAGACCCCGGGCCACTTTGAAGATGTCTCACATCTCTGCTTCATTGTACCCATCAGGCAAGCTGGAAAATTATCTGAAAGTCAGCTAGTGAGCCAGATATCATTTAATAATCATCTACTATGTGCCAGACACTGTACTAGGTATTTGGAATGTGAATAAAGGGGAAAACATTGCCTCTGTTCTCAAAGAGCTCACATTCTAATGCAAACCAGCAAATAACCATATATAAATGGAATATGCACAGGGTAGAGCAAAGAAAATATCAAAGGGCAGGACTAACATTGAAGGGACCTGGAAAAGATGCTTTGCAAAAGGTTGGGAACTAGCTGAAGGAAGCTAGAGAAGCCAGGAGGCAGAAGTGATGAGGAAGAACAACCCAGATATTGAGCACAATGAATGGAAACTCAGAGAGCTGGGAGCTTTGAGTGTTTCATGTGAAAGGAAGAGCAAGGAAGTCAATGTCATCGGATCAAAGACTACATACAATGAGGAAAGTAAGTTAAAAGAAGACTGGAAATATAGGAATGGAGGATGTTATGAAAGACTTTGGAAGCCAAAGAGGAGATTTCAAATTTGATCCTGCAAAGAGATTGACAGAAACTCCTTTGCAAGCACATCATGGGTCAGAAGAATTAAAGAAGGGGGGAGGAAATGTTCAACTGATAGACCAAAGAAAATAAACAGAGCTCATTATAGAACTCAGAGAAAGGCAGGTTTATAAGCCACTCTGCCTTCTTCACACCAAACCAAAAATGAAAACAAAAACCTAATTAGCCTCAGCCCATCATGATCATACTTTTGTAGGAATTCTACCAAGGCATGACAACTCTAAGTCATTAGTCGATGTTTCCTCCTGAGGTTCTCCATTGCTCCATTTTACTTAATGTGGATGCCAGCCTGCTTACAATTCTCAGCCACTGTAAACATGTAAACTCATAATGATAGCTGTTCTTCCCCATCACCCTTTGCAACAATTGTTCTTCAACCATCCTGGGCTGTGTCTGTTCTGTTGCTTTTCAGCATATGGTACTGACTGACATTTGCAGTTGCTGCCTTCATAGGAATACTTTCAGCAGCCTCGGTGGTGGAGTTTTGCAGATAAAATACGTCTTCAGAATCCTGTTCCACTGCTGAAATTCAGATCTTCCACTGGATAGAGATAGTTCATTTTTCCCTTTCTGCATCCATCTCTAATACAATTCCTCAAAGGAATCCCAACTCTGCAATCTACTCTTTTTATTACATTCATAATGACTCCTAGACTCATGGCAACATGACTAGTGTTCACCTCTGCATGTTATCTCTTGATTTCTTTTAAGATGTAGCTTAAGGGAGCAGCTGGGTAGCTCAGTGGATGGAGAGTCAGGCCTAGAGATGGGAGGTCCTAGGTTCAAATCTGGCCTCTTTCCTGGCTGTGTGACCCTGGGCAAGTCACTTAACCCCCATTGCCTAACCCTTACCATTCTTCTGCCTTAGAACCAATACATAGTATTGCAGGAGTTAAGGGTAAAAAAAAAAAAAAAGACTCAGCTTCAATCATACCTTTTTTAGGAGGACATTCTACCTTCCCCTCCTCCCAAGTTTCTAGTACCTTCCATTGTAAGACTGGTTTTTCAGTCTTCTCTGTATCCATATCTTTATAGGGCAGGGACTATTTTTTCCTTCTTAAATTGCCATCAACTCTTACCACAGACACTGACAGATAACAAGCACTTAATGAATATTTGTGACTAATTTATCGAAGAAAGACAATCCCAAAGACTCTTCTGCCTGGTCAATCTCCTTTCGCAAGCAGTGCTGGTGTGGATTATGTTATCTTTACCATCCCAGTATCCCAGCAGCACACCTTCCACTCCAGATAACAAAATCTGTGGAGACTCAGCATGGACAGACCTCTCCAATTTGTCCCTCAACTTCCTTTCATTCTTTCTAGCAACAATTTAGCACATGGCTCTTTTGTGACACTTTGAGTAGCAAGGTAGGAGAGAAATAATTCTGGAACTGCTATGCTCAATTTATCTTCCATCATGAAATTCAAATAGCTGCAACACTGTCTTAATTGAGGGGGGGGAGTCTCCCCCATTTCTCTGCTGCAAGACTGAGCCCCCAGAGAGTAAGCAGAAGAGGGTAAGACTCCTAAAATCAGTAGGTATCCCAACAGACATTCCCACCAGCTAGTAGTCAGCACAGGGATCAGATGGCCAATATTCTCATTGACAAGTATATTCACTGATCTCCTCCATTCCCCGTATTGAGGGAATAATGAATGAATATGGGAAAAGGCAGTTTGAAAACTTAGTTTTGGGGCTGGTGGGTATTTTGCCATTGAATTAGGCATGGTCTAATATTTCTATGTAACCAATATATACTGATGGATAAAGCTGAAGACCTATTCAATGAGAAAGCTAAGAATGGCTGGAGGATGTGGGGAGGAAGAACACCTCAGACTCCAGTGTAAACACCAATGAACAGGGATAAGCCTCTCTTTATTTCTCTGATGTGATGGCTGGAGAAAAGTTTAAATTTCTTTTGAGACTGACTATCAGACCATCTCATACTAATATCCAGAGACCTGTTAAAGAATCTGGGAGAGGCCTCTTTCCCTTGGATAAGAAGAGCTCCTTTTCTGTGCTTCTCAGATGCCCTTTTTATTTTGATGGAAGCCAGTTGGAGGAAGGGAGGTAAAGAGTTACTAAATAAAGTTAATCTCTTGTTTTCCAGCTATAAGCATTCACTCCATGAGCTTTTTTTAGGGAATGAGTTTTGGCTGAGGACCAGGTGGCAAAGAAAAGGTTAGGACTTTCTCATCACAAAAGCTTAAGGCTCCAAGTCTAGGATAGAGGGACCTTGGAGAGAACTCCTTCCATTGAAAAAGCACGGAAATGGTACTCAGAAACTGTAGGAATAATAGCAACAATAGCCAACACTTAAATTGCACTTACTATATCCCTGGCACTGGACTAAGCAACATAACATGTTGGCTAGTGCCACCAAAGCAATGTATACAGATACACTCATGAATTTTTGACCTCCAAGGACAAAGGTATTCTTTTCAAAGTTCAGATCACTCCCTTTCCATGCCTGACCATTCTGGGTGATTCTAAGTCACGTTATTCGCCCATTAATTCACCACTGGGAGAACACCAAATGAACTTGAACCCTTCCAAGCACTCCAAAAGTAATTCTAAAACAATCAAAATGCACCTGTCCTCCCTGTGTCCTGAACTGATATGTTTTCTTCTGCCTCATATACAACTGAAGCACTCTGACTGACCCTTGTCATTATTCCACAGTTATTTTAACTTTTTATCTTGCAAAGTTAGATGCTCGTCCAAAGGAATTGTTGAATATTTCACCTCATCTTACCCTTTGGGGAAAACTGAGGCTGAGAAAGTCAATGCACTAATTAATTTACAACAAAAGAAAAATATTATTTCCTTATTCTTTGCTAATGCAATGCATGATGAACTAGACTACTAGTCCTTGAAAGATGTGTTAAAAGGCATGTTTTCATGTTTGCCTGAGTGTTCATACATGGCTACTTTAACAGATAGACTTGATATGCCTCATTTCTCAATATTCTGCCATGAAATGGAAAGAGAGGTTTATCATGGCATCTAAAATGTGTTTGGATCCAGGTGTGTTTTCAAGATAAATTGTTTTGAATTCCTAGGTAGGCACCATCGTATGAAACTTTCCTCCATCTCTTGTTCCATTCCTTGTCCCCCATTGATAAGGATGGATGGAAATAACTCTCGCCTCACTCTTTCCCTTTTCAAAGCAATGATTGCTGTCTGCCATCCAACCCCCTTCCTTCGCTCTGCCACAGATGGTCCCTAATTCCCTTTCCCTGGAGTAGCCATGAAAAGATGCAGATGGTATTTTGGGAGTCTGTGTCATTAGACTAAATCTACTCAGACCTCTAGTTAGTCATCTCACGGAATTGTTTGTCAATTTTCAAGAATTCCAAACTGCTAAACTTGGCCTGTTTTATAGCAGCCAAAACATACGTGCTTCCTCTCATCCAATGCTGTGTCTTTCCATCCCTTCTTTCAGGTCATAGAATGTCGAGCATTGGCAGTTTTGAAGGATTCGAGCCCGTGTCACTGAAGCCAGATGAAGATGATGACCGTCCCTCAGAAAGAGAGAGACTACCAGTTGAGGAGCGGAGCTCAGGAAGGGATTCAGCACCTGACAGAATTGCAAGGCAACCTAGTGTGACTGAATCAGTCCTCTATCCAAATCCCTTTCTTCAGCCACATGCTACACGCAAATACTTTGCTACTCGGGTAATGTATCCTTATTTCTGTTTCTTAAACCACATCAGAGATTTCCTGGGAGTGGGCAGGGGACTAGGCTGGAAGTTCTTAAAAGAGACTGTACTAGCATCTAGGGGGTTAAAATGGAATCTCATGATACTTGGTGACTGAATCAAAATAGGACACTGAATCTTGAGTTAGAAAGACCCTCAGAGGCCATCTAGCCCAACATTCTCATTCTACAGAAAATGGAACTGAGACCAAGAGAATTAAAATGAATTCTCTAGGGGGCAGCTGGGTAGCTCAGTGGATTGAGAGTCAGGCCTAGAGACGGGAGGTCCTGGGTTCAAATCCGGCCTCAGACACTTACCAGCTGTGTGACCCTGGGCAAGTCATTTGACCCCCATTGCCCACCCTTAACACTCTTCCACCTAGGAGCCAATACATAGAAGTTAAGGGTTTAAAAAATAAATAAAATAAAATGACTTTTCTAAAGTCATACAGCTAAGTAGCAGAGCCATTATTGAAATTCAGGGTCTGCAACTCTAAATTCACCGAGCTCTTCATCTTCCTCAAGTCCAGCCCCACCCCCCTCCCAAATTCTCTTCATCTCATTCCTTCCTTTATATTACATTTAGCAAGTGTCTGCTATGATGAAGAAGGTGTACCAGGCAAGATATATAGTAAACAGAGCACAGGAGAATGATTCTGAGAAAAGACAAAACGTCCTTTTTAGCTGAGCAGGAGGAAAAGAAGGAGAGAAGGGAGAGCTTCTCAAAGAAGAGGAACCCTCTGTGTATACCAGAGAGTTCTGGTTCTGACATGGAGATGCTAAAGAGAGCAGTGGGAAAGTCCAATCAAGCATAAGGAGCTGTGTGGCCAGAAATACAAGGATGGAAAGGGAAGGAGCAGAAAGAGAGTGAAGAACACATTAATACTTGGCTAGGACATAGTCTATGTACAAAAGGGTGGATGAGGGAGTGGATAAAGTGTGGGAGCCATTGTCACTTTCAAGTCCTGCCTTTTATCCTTCCTAGATGAGAGCCTCAGATAACCAAGGTGAGATGAAATTTTCTCCTTCTAAAAGAGGGCTAATAGTACCTGAGAGGGTTTGAGATTCAAATGAGATGAATTCTGTAAGTCACTGGGAAAATCTTAGTCTCATCATCCTGCATTTACCATATGCATACATACAAATGTACTTCACTTATTGGGGATGGGGTGGGGTATGTGGATAGATACTGGACTGGATCTGTGAGTTTATTGTGGTAGGGAACTCCCAGTAGTGAGACTTCCTCTATGTAGATTTATCAACCATACAACCAATCCACCAATCTAGAAATGTTTATTAAGTACCTACTATGTGCCAGGAAATGGGTAGCCATTGGAATAGAAGTACAAAAATGGCGCCATACATTCTAGCAGTGTGCTTACATCCGAGTAGCACCTAATTGTCTTAGAAACTTCTCGGGGTCCCTAAAGGTTAGATGACTTCTTCTCATAACATAGACAGACCATGTGAGAAATAAGACTTGAACCTCTGTCTTACTGACTCTAAGGCTTCTCTTTTCTATCTTCTACGTCACAGTGCCTTCACACACAGCCATATGTGTATGTGCACATGTGTATGTACATATGCATGTGTATACAGGCATGTGTGCATGTGAGTATCTGTGTGTTTATGAAGAACTTTTGACTTTGGTTTCCCTTATTTGCTCCTCAACTTCTTTCCAACTCTTTAAATTGGAGTCTCTCTCAAGCTTCTGCCTTTGTCTCTCTTCTTTCTCTTACCTTTGTCCCTCGGCAAACGTTTTCCTCGGGGATTACAATTTTGCCCTCAGTAGATGACCCTCATCTCTGATTGGAGCCCGAGGCCTGGACTTCCAACAGTTTGCTGGATAGCTGCTCTTCCGTTTCCCAGAGTCACTTCCAACTGGACTCACAACCTTTCTGGGAAACTGAGGTCACCCGAATTCTGTACTTAGAGTTTTGTTACCTTACTTTGGCACAGTTCTCAGGTTCAGGGATCAGAATTCAGAACTTTTTCATGCACACACAGGTAGACACACACACACACATATGCATATATATAGTATACATAATGTACACATTATTATTTATATATGTACATATTATTGTGTACACATAAACCAAATATTTACACACATGTATATATGCAAATATAAACATATTCACATACAAATATGCATACAGTGATGAGAGAGGTGAAGCAGTGGATAGAACACTGAGCCAGGAAACAGGAAAACAAGTTCAAATCCCCCCTCAGTCTCTTACTAGCTGTGTGACTTTGGGCATATTACTTAACAATGTCTTTCTCAGTTTCATCATCTCTAAAACAAGCTTTAGAAGGAAATGGCCGACCATTCCAGTACCTTTGCCAGGAAAACCCCAAAAGGGGTCACTAAGAGTCAGACATGACCAAAAAACAACTGGAAAAATATATATTTATAATCACCTATATCTACATACATATACACACATATACATGAATGTACAATTACATACATATTTACTCACATGCATGCATACACATATGACCAAAAAACAACTGAAAAAATATATATTTATAATCACCTATATCTACATACATATACATACATATACATGAATGCACAATTACATACATATTTACTCACATGCATGCATACACATATGACCAAAAACAACTGAAAAAATATATTTATAATCACCTGTATCTACATACATATACACACATATACATGAATGCACAATTACACACATATTTACTCACATGCATGCATACACATATGACTAAATGTGTGTGTGTGTGTGTGTGTGTGTGTGTGTGTGTGTGTGTGTGTGTGTAGACAGGCAGTACAGTGTAGAAGATAGAGAGAAGAAGCCTTAGAGTCAGGATGACATATTTCTAACCTATGCTGTCTATGTTGCCTGAAGACATTGCCTAACATCTTAGTATCCCACACAAGTCTTTAAGATGATTGGGTAAAGATATGTAAATATCTGGGCATCTTGTGTATACATATGCATGTATGTGTGTATATATCTGTACATGCATGAAAAAGTTTTGAATTCTGAATTTCTCAGCCTGAGAACTGAGACAAAATAAGGTAACAAAAAAAGTACAGAAGTGGAGAGACCTCGGTTTCCCGAAAGATTGCGAGTTCAGTTGGAAGTGACACTGGGACATGGAAGTACAGCTATAGTTCTGGAGACAGGAGGTCCTGGGTTCCAATCTGACCCCAGATACTTCCTATCTGTGTGAGCCTGGACAAGTCACTTAATCCCAATGGCCTAGCTCTTACCGCTATTCTGTCTTGGAACCAATACACAATATTGATTCTAAGATGGAAATTAAAGTTTTTAAAAAGAATAATAGGTACTCTATTGGGTGGAACAAGTGGAGGAGGGATGCAAGAATAGGCTGCCACTCAAACTAAGGGAGCAGAGATCTAGCAGAAGAGACAGTTTGTCAATTTTGTCAAGTGCTGTTGTGAGGCTAAAGAAAGTGAATTTTGCAAAAACAAAAAGAAAACAATAGAAAAGTTGAGACATTTCTTCCATCCTCAAGGAAGTGTACAATAAAGATGAGCCCTGGACCTGAGTCATTATACTCTGGCTCACTTTTCAGGCCACCTTCTCCCTCAGTAGTATCCCTATTCATTACCCATGTGGCATCCTCAAAGCCTAAAGCCAGTCAGACAGGGGCAAAAACAAAGAAGTCAATGCATCTCTGCTTGGATTCTGTGGCCAGAGAAAGAAAGAAAGAATGTCGGTTTGTTTATTTTAATTTTCATATGTCCTTGGGGAAGAGTGTTTAAAACAAAATGCCTGAGTATTCAGAATTGCCTGCACCAATACTGCAAGGAATTGTAATTGTGGCTGTGTAGGTACATGTGTATCATCAACACCTACCATTGTGTAGGACACTGTGCTGCACACCCACACACATTTATTTTGTAAAAATGAATCAGAGCAGCTCAGAATTGGAAAGGAACTCAGAGACACAGAGCCTAGTCTGTACCTGGCTCAGAATCCTCTCTCCTAGACCCACTAGGTGGTCCCCCAATCTTTTCTTGATAGTATCCCCCAAGGGGAGACCCACTGTTCCAGAGGATGCCCAGCCCCATTGGGAAAGCCCAAAGTGGAAGGAGGTTTTTGGTTTTGTTTTGTTTTGTTTTTTCCCCCTCTGATACTCATTAAGTACTGCTGGTGCTATCACATTGCAGACAAGAACAAGGCTACTGTTTTTGCCATTCGGCAACTCTTCCAATGTTTGAAGATGACCACAATAGCACCCAACCAACTCGTTTGCTCCAGGCCCAATACCGATAGTCCCTATTCTTTTAGCTGATCCTCACCTGTCATTAGTTGATCATCCTTCACCAAATGACTTGCCTTCCTCTTTACATTCAGTAACTTAACAGTGGCTTTCCTATAACATGGCAGTCAGAGCAGAGACTAGTTGGGGTCTGCCCAGATCAGAGTAGAAGGAGCTGTTATTTCTAAAGTCCTGAAAATGGGGCCTCCCTCAATGAAGCCTCAGATTCCCTAGGCTTCACTGACTGCCACAATGACTTTGCTGACTCATAAGGAGTTTGCTTTCAGCTAAAACTCCCAGCTCTTTCTCAAGAAAATGATTGTCTAGCCATACCTCCCCCACATTGTACTTAAAAGATGACTTATTCGTAGTCAAGAGTACGATTGCATTAGAGCTCTCTTCCTTCTAATTTTACCTAAAACTATTCATGGAAATTTTTTTTTTTGGAGCTGGCCATTCCATTAGATCCAAATCCACTTAACTTCATAACTTTATATTGGCTGTAGTTATAGCACAAAGCATCTAAAAAATGGAGATGTGAACTGTGACTCTAAAGGAAATGTCATTATTATCTAATATTTTTAGAGAATGTCAGTGCTTTACATATGTTAATTCCTTTAATCCTCACAATAACTCTGTAAGGTAATTCCTATTATTATATCCATTGTACAGATGAGGAAACTGAGGCTAAAAGAAAATAAGTGACTTGCTTAGGGTTACACACTTTGTAGGTGTCTGGATGCAGATTATGAACCCAGGTCTTTCTGACTCCATTTCTAACACTCTATGCACTGCACTTATCTATTTTCCTTACTTTAAATTCAAGGTAGATACTTTTCCAATCTGGATGTCTCTGAACCTTAGTTTCATCCTTTGTTAAAAACAGAAAAGAATGGCAGCTGGCTCAATCAATTCTAAAGCCACTCTCCCCAGTCCTAAACTGACTCTTTTAGGACTGGTTCCAATTTGCTCCTTGCTCCATGACTTCCTCCTTTCTGAGCATCAATCTCCTTATTTGTAAAATTAAGAATTGGACTTGGCAAGCTCTTGATTCCCTTCCAAACTCTTCAAGTCTAAGATCCTAATCTTCACACAATATTCTGTCTTCCCCCATCCCATTAAGGTGAAACATCTATATTTTCCTGGTAAGACAGGGTGAAAGGCTAGATGAGCTAAGACATAACTTAGGCAGAGTAAGAAATAGATCATATAGAATTTGAGTGGAATATGGATTCTTCATCAAAGTAATATAAAGTAAATCAATAGAAAATGTCATGACCAAGCAAGAAGACTCTTCAAGAGATACCAAAGACAGTAATCCTGGGATATTCAAATGGAGGAAAGACATAGGTCACAACCTTGTGGAACTCTTGAATAAGAGCAGAAGGGAGCTATGCTTGAGCATCTTTTCCTGAGAAAGGATGTACAAATTTCCTAACCAACCAGCGATTGGAGGTCACTTCATAGAGTCACACATCAAGAGATCATTCAATCCAGTCCTCTTTATTTTACAAATGAAGAAACTGAAACAGAGAAGTTAAGTGACTGGTCTAGAGCCACACAAACAGTAAGCACTCAAGTAAGGATATCAACCCACATCTTCTTTCTGACTCCAAGTCAAGTGTCCTCTCCCCTACTCCATATTGTGAAGGAGGACCTGAGCACAATGGGCATTTCAGAAAAGATAATGTTCTAGAGCAGTGATGGGTAAACTTTTTAAAGAGGGGGCTAAGGAAAGGAAATGCTCATCTGTCAGTCTGTTTCTAAGGCAACTCTTTCGAATTTTCATTGTATTATATCCTACTCATTGTATTCATCAGATTAGGAATAATATTGCAGGGCAGGATAGAACATTTCAGGGGGCCTCATCTGGCCTACTGGCTGTAGTTTGCCCATCACTGTTCTAGAGCAATGATCTAATTTCCTGCTTCCCAAAACTTAGATTCTGTCAAAAAGTTGATCTACCAAGGTAAGTGAAAGAACTTTGGTTGATTTAGATTCTTAAGGAGGATTAGCCACATCTAACAGCCTCAGGATAATTACAGAGTCAATTTTGCTAGTCTGGGAGTAGCAAGGAAAGGGGAATGTTTTAGTGGTGGTAGTCTTAAAGTTGGAAGAGAGCTTGGGGATTTTTTTCTTCTACTCTCTCTTTCCCTCCCATTTCTCATTTTGCCTCTGTTTGATGCCCCTGCTTCTATAGTTAGTGTGGAAGAAAGTAGATAAGGTGCTTGTATGCTCAACAAGGACATTGGGGGAATGATATGATCTGAATGGAGGTTTATAATTAGTATCAGTTTGACATTTCTTCTATCTGCTCTTCCCACCACTGAGAAGGATCAGGTGGGTGACTAGAAGCACCTCCTTGTGGTTAAAAAATGACCTGCAAGTAACCAAGGTCTTCATCAGTGTTGGGCACACATGAAATAAGATCCTGGTGGCAACCAAAATTCAAAGCTATGGAAGCAGTGGATAAGACTCAAAGCACAGATATTAAGTGATAAGATACCACAGTTAGAAATCAAAGCTATTTTGGAATATGTGCAATTGGCCATCAGGTCCGACAGATGTTGGTCTATTTCCTTCAGCCTGACTCATTGTACTTTTTATTGCCGCTTCAATGTTGAGAAGTAAAGATGCCAACTGACCTCTGTCATGGGCACTTGTTTTGTTTTGAAAAGCATGCTGGGTCTGTAACTTGCTGGAGAGAGTTTGAACTGTCTCACAGAGATTCCTGGGAAATAATACCAGCACTACATGGACAGGATTCAGATGAGATAGGCTAAACCAAAGGTTTTCAGACAGTGAGGTAAGGCCGGTAGATCAGGGAAGGTCTTGTTCTGTTCCCCAAAGACAGACAAGGGTTGTCGTTTAAATGACATAGAAGTCAGCTCATGAGACTTCTCCAAACAGTTAGATAATAGGATTCGTAAAGCAGAGAGGTCATCAGTAAAGAGCTACAATGAGACATTCAAGTCTGAGATGAGATCATATTGGCAAACTTTGGGCACCCCTAAGCGCTCATTGTGTGACGGGCCACTTGGCCAAAATCAGAGTTAATGGATGAGAGGACAAACTAACAAGGGCATCCCATATGTGCCACAAATCTGTTTGGACAGCCGTTTCCTACTGTTTTAGCTCAATTGCTATTAAAGCTTAAATGCAGCTAATGTAGGCCTCATGTCTTCTTTGAACAAAAGTACCACTCAAGGCTAACGACTCAAGGTATATTATGATAATCGCTTTTCTTGTGGGGACTGATATTCCAAAGCAACGTTTTATGAAAGGAACAATACTCGAGCCACATGGGGAAAGATATTTTTAAACTCCCTGTAGGACTCTATATTCATAAGATACCTTATCAGAAAATTGAAAGAGATTGGGGATGGGGAATTATCTCTAAATTTATACTTAAGAATGTAAATTACATACAAACTAATGGGACTAAAACTATTTGATCTTTTAATATTTAATTAACGGTTCCCCATGGCCTTTTTATAGCTTGTGTGCCATTGTGAGTTGGGAGAGTTTAATAAGCAGGTTCGGGACTCCCCATTGTGTTATGAGATAGCTCTGCCGCCATGACACTGACTTGGCTGGAGTGCTTCCCCCCTTTTCTCTCTAAATCTTTCTCTGAGCCCCCCTACTTGCAACTGTCTACACAGGTATCTTCTTGGTCTAAATCTTTGACAGTTGAGAAGGTAGGTGGCTTCTCTACTCTCGTCTCCACCCTATTTGGAGTGATAACATGATGATGGCTGTTGATCTTTATGATAACAGATACTCAGCGGGTCAGGGAGGTTCCTGCCAGAAAGAGAAATGATCTGCCTCCCCACCCCACCCCCCCAACCCAGAAAAAGAAAAGTTTTAATAGATTTTTCTAATCATAACTTATCTTCATGTGATCTCGTTGACTCATATTATGGTCGTCCTTAAAAGTTGTTGCTGTTCTTTCAAAGATAATGCTTAGTAAAAGAGCTTATTAATTATGAGCCCACAGAGAGATTTCCATTCTGGGGGACATGAGATCACTTCTCTATTGAATCTGCAAGCTGTATCTATTACTAAAATTGGAAGTTGAGAGTCTATTGGGGGGACTCCTGCCTCATCTGGTGGCCAATGATGAGGAAGGTCTTTGAAACTTGAGCACTGCATTAGCTTAAGGAGATCTGTGCCCATTTCTTGTTGAATTCTATTATGTCAAGTCCCTCATGCTTTCCTTTTTCCACCTCTATCTTCACCAAACTATCTGTCTTCATATGGTGGCTCTTTGTTACACTATCTGCTATATTAGCCTAGGCAAAAACTTCATTAAAGAAAGGGATAAAGTGGAGATGATGTCCATGTTGAGCCATCAAGCCAGAAAGACAGGCCTGGCCAATGCCTGTGACAAGTAGGACATCTCAGGCTCATTGTGTGGATGTACGTTAATGTGGGAAGGAAGAAGGACCATTCAAGGATGTATCTACAGCTCTTTATTGTCTCTCCCACTCCAAATGGTAGAGACTTTCACTGGGAAACCTGGACAGGTAATCTCTGCTCTAGTAAAGTCGAGTCAAATAGGCAACTGGGAATTCTCCAAACTAATACCCCTGAGCATCAGAAAAAAAAAAAAAAAAAAGTGATTTTGAGTGTTCTGGATTCTGTTTTCCTTCCTGAGGTCTATAATTCACTGAATGACTGAAGTCAAGATCTCAGTCTCTCACTTGCCTTTCAAGGTTCAAGAGTTCTATTTAGCCCCTGCCAGTTTTAGCCAACAAATCAATAAATCTATTTAAATGAGACAGCTTAGCAAAGGAAAAAAAAATAAAAGGAAGAGAAGTTAGGAACATCTAGGCTTAAAGTCCACATCTTTTGTAAATCACGAAACCTCTCTGAGTCTAAGCTGGGTTATAGGTTAAGCTAAAGATCTTTGTGAACTAACTTAGTGACAGGAACAGGATGAATCATAAAAGCAATGTAGGTAGTAAGAAGAGTACACAGTCTAAAGCAAAATGGAGATTCTACCACTGAAAGAAGGCCTTGGGTCTTTTTGGGTCCCCATTCTATCAAGCAAAATGCCACTTCGTTTCTTAAGAGTTGATGACAGGCTCCATCCCATACCTAGCGAAAGACTTTATATCTGTAAGACAATAAATGCACCCTTAGAATGGGGTCTTTTGTATTTCACACATACCATGCCCTATCTAAATGTGCAGTGCTTTCTTTTAGTAACTCTTCTTTGATTTTATTAGATTGATCTTTGGCAACTATCGGAGGTTAAGAAGTTAAGCAGCTAATTTAGGGTCACACTCCTAAAAGGGTTAGTTTGAAACTAGATTTCCTTGACTTGATTGCAAGTTCATCACATTATATATGATGACATATTGACTGTTTATATCTAGCATGGCTTCTCTCCTTTACTTGCTTTCCTCTTTAGTCTTCCTTCTTTCCTCTTCCCATCACTCCTCCTCCTCCTTCTCCTCTTCCTCTCTATATCTCTCCCTGTATGTTTCTACCTTTCTCTTTTTCAGTCTCTCCCTGTTTGTCACTCTTTCTTCATTTCTTTCTGTACTGTCTCCCTCTTGATCTCTTGATCTTATATTCTCTCTCTCTCTTTCTCTCCCCCCTTCTCTGTCTTTTTCTCTCCTTTTCTCTTTATTTCCTCCTCTCTCTTTAGGTCTCTTCCCATACTGTGTGAAACCTGATATTTATTAGCTAAACTAGGTCAATTCAATTCAACAACAACAACAACAACAACAACAAAAACTTGAAACCCGAGGGCAGCTGGGTAGCTCAGTGGAGTGAGAGTCAGGCCTAGAGATGGGAGGTCCTGGGTTCAAATCTGGTCTCAGACACTTCCCAGCTGGGTGACCCTGGGCAAGTCACTTGACCCCCATGGCCCACCCTGACCACTCTTCCACCAAGGAGCCAATACACAGAAGTTAAGGGTTTAAAAAAAAAACAAAAAACTTGAAACCCATCGCTTATATCAGCCACTATGTTGGGCACCTTAATAAGGACACAAAGAAAAAAGTCAAAGCCCTTAGAGACCAATGTATATGCAATGCAGATAGCCAAAAGGAAGATAATTTCAGGAAAGAGAAAGAACTAACTACTGGAGGGTGAGAGGGGGATTGATTTGCAAAGATGGGGACAGCTGAGCCTAGCCTTGAGGGAATCTAATCTGAAGTTCAGAGATGAAGAGGGGGAACACTGTAGGCAGGGCTGGTGGTGAAATGGCTTGGATGAAGGTTGGAGACACATTAAGGAAGACCAATTTCTGCTGAGTTAGTTTGATTTAGCAAGAATAGAGAGAGTTTTAAGGAGAATAATGTGATATAAAAGGAGAATATAGGAAAAAGAACCCAGAAGGCTCTTAATGTCAAGCTGAGGAGTTGATATTTGTATTGCATCACAGGGGCAATAGAGGGCCACTGCATGTTTGGGAACAGAGGGGAAATATATGTTAGAAAGATATGTCTTACTATCTCTTAAGAATCCTATTTCTGGAGGCTTGTGTAAAGTGATTTCAGGGAGGGGAGGCTCTAATCCCAGGGACTGTAATGAAGGGATTATTGACATAATCTCATTAACAACTGATAGAAGCCAACTGTAGGGTGGTAGCAGTGTGTTCGGAGAGAAGAGAGAAGATATGAAATTTATCATCAATCCAGATACAGAAGAGCCCTCATATATCATCAATCTAACTCTTAATTTTACTGTAAAGGAAACTGAGACCCAGTGATTGTTAAGTGAAATGTCCAAAGTCACACAGGCAATAATCATTAAACTGGAGATTTGAACCCAGATTGTTAACCTCCAGAGTCAAGCTCTTTCCATTGCACAAAACAGTCTCTAATGGTTGGTGTGGATTTGACAAACTATTGGACTAAGGGATGACCATGAAAAAATATGAGGACATCTATAATTAGAAGTTAGTGTGTAGGAGAAAGCTGGTGGCTCAGTGGATTGAGAGCCAGGCCCAGAGATGGGAGGTCCTAGGTTCAAATCTGGCCTCAGACTTCCTAGCTGTGTGACTGACCCTGGGTAAGTCACTTGACCCCTATTGCCTAGTCCTTACTGCTCTTCTGCCTTGGAACCAATACATAGTATTGATTCTAAGACAGAAGGTAAGGGTTTAAAAAGAGAAAAGTTAGTGTGTATCTGAACAGAAGTCGATTCAACATAACAGTGAAAAACTAGTGGTGAATGATATAGAAAGGAATTTGACTCAGTTCAGGTTCATACAAGGTGATCTTTACAATGAATAATAATGACAAAAACAATTAGATAAAATATAATAATATAGTATGAAAATATTTTGAAAGCATAGCAGTAATAATAATATTCAATACATTTAAGAAATCTTTAAATTAAAAAAGGCTTGATATACATTTTCTCCTTAGTTCTTGACAACCTTTTACTTAGGCTTGGAAACACCATCAATTTCTAAGAGACAGAATATGATGCCAGTTTTGGAGACTGCCCAAGAAGAGCCAAATATTCATAGGTGTAATGTAGGGATCCATTGTACTGTATCCAAATTGTCTGATCCTTTCTCCTTTCAGCCAGGGGCAATTGAGACAGCCATAGAAGACTTAAAGGCCCATGTGAAGGAGAAGAGAGGTGAAGTGGTTCAAGGTTTCTGGCTCTTGACAGAGTGAGTAGCTGCCTGGATGGTCCTTGGGTGGTTGGAGCTTTCATGGTTGGACTATGTAAAAACTTGAAAGAGAAAGAGGAAGAGGGTCAAGAACTTCATTAAAGGTCAGAAGTCTGAGTGGCTGCAGATCTGGCCAAATCAGATCTTTTTGGGGAGGTGTCAACTCAGTCTGAGACCCACTAGATGTGACCACCTAACACTGACAATGAAACTGCCTTTCCCAATTGAGTAAATGGAAAACCTTCTGTTAATCATTGTGCTGCTGATGGTTTGAAGTTCCTTTGTAAATCACTAACATCAATCATGGCCTTAGATTAAGCTCCTCTAGACATTCTTCCCTTATCCCCTTGGTCAGTAGTTCAGCTTTCTTGTACATCAATGGCTCCCTCCTCCATAGGTCTGCCATCAACCACATTTCAGTAGCTTGGTCCCTGATAAGATGATCATAGCTCAGTGTGTGCCTGGTTTGAGGCATGAATGACTTGTAGAGTCATAAGGAATGGGAAGCATTTATTTAGAAAAAAGGATGACTGGGATTTGGATGAAGCCTCTCTATCTCCTTTCAAATATTTAGCTTTACAAACAGCTTTTTCTGAATTCTGTTTCTACAGAGACCCCACAGAGGTCAGTGAACTGACCTCAATTAATGCTCTTGTCAAAAGAGATTAGAGCTATCTGGAACCCACTAAGTTCTCTTGCTTCAGGTTTAAAATCTAGAAAAGACCTTTAAGTCTATCTAGTCCAGCCACCTTAGTTACTTTTGAAGAAACAAAAGAGAGGGAGAAAGGAGTTGGACAAGTTGCAGAGCTCATAATTAGTTTTATCCCCAACTTTACCACCCACAGTCTGGCTAATGTGACTAGAGATAAGACATATCTCCCTCCCCCAATTTCCCCCCTCCCTCTGGCCACACTGGATCTCAGATTCTTCATTGGTGAGAGAATTATGTTACACAATCTCTAAGATCTCATCTTACTCCAGGGAAGTAAAATTTGGGTTCTAGAATTCAGGTCTTCTTAAGGGCTGATTGAGTGGTTTCTAAATTATTTGGAGGATCTCATGGGCTTCCTCAAACTCTAGTCAACTCAATTCTATAGAAAGTAAGGAGATTTGATGAAGAGACAAAGCAAATGGAGGAAATTGTAATGGAGCACTAATTCTAATCCCACCAATTCAGAAGCTGTGATAACTATAATGCAGATAGAGCAGGATCAAGCTTTACTGAACATGTCAATATGTCAAGGACTTTTGGATTTTGTCTGAGTGGGAGTTCAAAAGAAGAGCTTTCTCTGTGAATTACTTGCAAGTAAGAGGAATTTAGCCTTAAATAAGTAGTGTTTTCAAATGAAGAGCTCAAAGCATTAAGGATGCTTTTACCAGCTGGAGCCAGCAGAACATTATTGCGTGTTAAAAGACATTCATGATTATCATGCATTATTATGTAACAGGGGCCTTTGGGAGTTATACTTGTTCCCCATTAACTTCATTTTAGTTTTTACAACTCACATTGAGACAGTATGCTTTCAGAGTTACAGAGTATTTTCCCCACAACAACAACCCTGTGAGTGTGGGGCATAAATATTATTGTCTCTACTTTCCAAACAATGAAACTGTGATTCCAAGAGTTCATGTCACTTGGTTCTGCTCTCACAGATAGGATGCTTTGGAGTATCTTGGAATGTATAGCTGGAATCGACCTTAGATATCAATGTCCCACTCTTCATCTTCTCTGTACAGACAAGAAATCAAGAGACAGAGAATAGATGCAACCCAGAAGTCACAGTAGTATAGTATAGGAAGACCAGGATTTGAATGTCATTGATCAAGCTCCAAGTCAAGTGCTCTTTCATATCCCCCTTGAGGGTAGGGGGCAGCTTCCTTCCTTATATTTACATTCTCATCACTTAGGACATTGGAGAAGAAAATGGCACTATAGCACAGGTGAACCCTGCTTATGCCTTCAAGTCCTTTCTCTTTTATATCACACTTCTTTCATCCACATTATAGGGAACAAGCAGTACTCACACTAAAGTGGATTGTATTCTTAAATTTTGTTTTGTAATATATGCACAGACATACCCACACTAAACTTGGAAATCGTTTTCCCAAATAAAATGAGTAAGATATGATGGTTACAGCCTCAGGCTTATCCCAGAAATGTACTTTTCCAATAAAATGAATGAAGGAACGAATTAATCCACTAATAAATAAGAATTTATAAGGTACCTAGTGTGTGCTAGATATGGAATAATATAATTATGTATATCTCTTTCCCATTAACCCTCACTCCCATGCTAAAGTATCATCTCATTTATCAAGAATTGCAGGAAGTCTTTGTTTGAATGAAACAGATGAAACAAATGATTGACTACATGTCAAGCATTGTGCTAAGAGCTATGGGTGCAAATGTGAGCAAGCAAGACAGTACCTGACTGACCCCAAGGAGATTTTATTCTAATAAGGCCATGAAAGGAAGCTAGAGATGGGGAAAGGTGAATGTACTTGTATGTCAGGGAATATGGCTTGGAAATGACAAAAAAGTCATGTGGTGTTTGGGTTTGGGTAAAAACTCACTTCCAAAGTTCAAGGTCCCAGGGTCAGCATGCCCACAGCATTTATTCAGTTGGTATTCTAGTAATTGTCCTCATCTCCCCAATCCCTCTCCCATTTGAAATGTGGTTCTGTTTCTTGGAACATTGGACAGTAATAGGTTAGCTTGGATCTTAACTTCTCCTACACTAGGCTTCCATTTCAATTAATAACCATTTCTCAGGCCTGTTGCCACACATGGGCCTTTTCTCACACCATCAAAACTTATTATTTACAACTCTATTTCCACTTTCTGTGACATTTCTCCCTTGAGGGCAGGGGGGAACCTTCTTTCCCTATATTTATATTTTCATCATTAGGGACATTGTAGAAGGAAATGGCAAATTACTGTAGTAACTTTGCCCAGAAAACCTCAAATGAGGTCATGAAAAATCAGACACAACTAAACATGAACAACAATACTTAGGATGTGCCTTGGTATAGGAAAAATGATATATTTCAATATTCATTCATTCATTCAAGATGGCCAGAATGCCAGTAGCATGGGTTGAAGATTTCCAGGAATAGCTGCTCTTACTCACTCCTCCAACTTTCAATTTATATTTTGTTTCTTTGCATTGTATTCTATCACCATCTAGGATAAAGCAAGTTACCTGAGGGAAAGGACCTTTCCTTTTCTGTTTTTATAAGACCAACACAAAGCATAGTGCCTTGAACCCACTAACAATATATTAAATATTTGTTTAATTGAATTGAGTTAATTAAGATACATATGTAAAACCAATGCAGATAGTAAGAAAGGCACTCTCTCCAAAATAAAATAGAGATTCTACCACTGAAAGAGGGACTTGGACAATAGAATAATTCAGCCTTAAGTAGTTTAGATGAATGAATGAATTAAAAAAATAAAATTAAAATTTTTGTAGATAACTGATGTTTTCTCTTGTTAGACGTTTTCCTACCTGGGGGCTCTGAGCTATCACAATCATATTAATAACATATATTCTGCTACAAACATTATAAAACAATAGAGTAAGAGACTGTAGAGCTTTGAGCCATTTTATTGCCCCTGGGCTAAAAGTGAGAGTAAAAACCTAAAACTTAATGTAACTGATTAAATCTTTAGCCTCCAATGTAAGAAAAGAAGAAAAGGAAAGAAAGGCAACAGGCATCTATTATAAGCATGCTATGATTTACGTACTGTGCTTTCAATAAATCAATAAACTCTTATTAAGTGCAATTGAACATATACAAAGCAAGGTGTGTGTGTGTATGTGTGTAGATATGTATATACATATGTATATATATGTGTATATATATATATATATGAAATAATTAAGAGAGAAGGCAACACACACATAATTAATAGAGAGAAGGTACCAGAAATAAGAGAAGTTGGGGAAGCCTTCCAATAAAAGACAGGATTTCCATATGTATTTAAAGGATGCCATGGAGGTCATCAGGCAGATTGGAACAAGGAGAGAATTCCTGGCATGGGCAACAGCCCAAGATAATTCCCAGAACTGAGAGATGGACTGGTCTGTCAGGGACTCAGGTGTAAGATGTTTGAGGAGGTAAAAGTGGACTAGATTATGAATGCCAAACAAAGTATTTTTGTATTTTATTCTGGAGACAATGGGAAATCACTGAATTTTGAATGAGAGGAGAGAGAGAGAGAGAGACAGACAGACAGACAGACAGACAGACAGACAGACAGACAGAGACAGAGAGATGTTTATTAGGAAAATTATTTTAGTGGCTAAATGGAAAGTGAATTGTGGATTGTAGATGAAAGAAACTTGAGGCAAGCAGATCTGCTGGTAGACTATTGCAATAACCCAGGTGTGATATGATGAGGGCTTGTATGGTGGTGGGGCAATATCCAAGAGAGGAGGGGGGAAATTCAAGAGACACCAAAAAGGTGAAATTGACAGGTCTATCCAAGAAATTGGATTTGGGAGAGGTAGAAAGAAAGCGAGGTGTCCAGGAAGGTACTTGGGTTGTGAGCCTGAGGTCCTGAGAGAATGATGTTGCCTTTATAGTAACAGGAAAAGCAGAAGACTAGAATTTAGGGGAAAGATAAAAAGCTCACTTTTGGATATGTTACATTTTGGATATGTACTGGAAATACAGATCATAATGTCAGAAAGGCAGTGGGAAATGTGAATCTAGAGGTCAGCAGGAAGTTTGAAGGGGTGTAAGTAAGGCTGATAATCATCAGAATAGAAAGTAATTAAATTCATGGAAACTGATGAAATCACCAAGTGAAGCAGTATAATAGAAGCACAAGAGAAGGTTGAGGCCAAGACCCTTAGGGACACCTGTGGTTAGAGGAAGTGGTCTTGAAGAATCAAATGAAAAGGGAAAAAATAATTTCCCTGTGCTCTAGAAGTTCACATTCCATTTGAATGGACATCAGTGAAGGTACCCAGCATGGGCATGATTTTGAAGTCCAATCAAAGACAGGAGGGGAAAGAAAGAAGACCGACCTGGCACTCTCCATGAAATAGAAACCCCAGGAAAAAATCACTAATGAGATTAAGGTGATGTAACTTTCAGAGGAATATCCCATGGCATGTGTGTCATGGTAGGTCCTTGACCTAGAGTAAAGGGATCCCAGGGAGGGAACAAAGTTCTAGAACAAACCAGCAATAGAGGGAAAAATCCTAAAAATCTAGAGAAAGTCAAGAACAGGGTCAAGAAGGGAGTTAAGAGATAAACTATTTCTCTTCTTTGGGTATTATTTTTCAAATCTTCATAATGATGGCTTTGAATTGGGGTGATCTCTAGGGTCACATCCAATTATACATCTTATCGTGTGAAAACTGGGGACTGCTTGTGTCATTATAAACACCCCAAGATGAGGGAAGCTGAGGTGTTTACCCTCTGACACTGAGATGGGACTTGTATTTAATGAATATCACCCTGAAAAAACCTTTTTTTGGGGGGTGGATTTTAAAGAGAAGTGTCAGTTGGAATAAAAGTTAGAGTTAGAGTCAGAGTTCTGGCACTAAGGTATTTGGGACATATTTTGGGACCTCATTATCATTAAATGGATTGTGTTTAAAATAAATTCTATATATCTAGTGAAGTTTTTTCCCCCATTCTATGTAGAGGAAAAAAGGATTATGAGATTTTCTTAAGTAGTTTCATTCTAAAAGACATTAAAATGAAATATTCTTTGACAAGGGTCAATATGTAGAGGGTTAAAGTCCTAGACTCAGAATTAGGAAGATCCAGATTCAAAGCCCATCTTGGAGTATAATCAAGCTTATTTAAATCTCTTGGCCCTCAGTTTTTTGAGGTTTTCTTTTTTGTTGTTGTTGTTGAACTGAAGGTGAGAGCTCCTACATCATGAGGCTATATCATGTGAGTAAAGGAGATGCTGTGTGTCATTCATATTCCAAACTTTGACATGTCATAAAAAATACCAGTCATTCATATGGTGCCCACAAGGCTGTTTATTTCTAAGGAAGGATGTACTGATGAGCCTTTGAAAATTTCTTTGGCAGCTGTTCTCAATTGTGTTTTTTTTGACTAATAAAAATAATTACTCCCCTAAATTTAGCATACCTCCCATTATATGGGTTTCATATAGTATTGAACTTTTATTTTTTTTAATAAAGACATTTCAAAGGGCTATTACAAACAAGAATATATAGACATGTCTGAAATAAACTCAATAATGGAATCTTCAATCTGATTCTTCACTGGACGGCAGGAAGCCTGGGTACTTAGCTCAGTTTTGTCATCCACTAGCTTTGGACCTTGGAAGGTCACCTAGTTTTCTTTTTTTTCCTAGGTCTCTTCTCTATTAAGTAAGCAATGAATGATTTCTCAATTTTTCATCTCTAAAATAAATTAGTTATTACACGTATAACACAGTGGAATTGCTCGTCAGCTCAGGGAGGGGGGGAGGGAAAAGGGGAGGGAAAGAACATGAATTATGTAACCATGGAAAAATATTCTTAATTAATTAATTAAAAAATTAAAAAAATACAACAGATCAGTTATTTATCACATTATGTTTGGAAATGACTTTGAGTTCCCCAAACAGACATCTAGCCTCTGCATGTGGTCCTCTCTTCTAGTGAGGAAGAATTTATCACATCATAGGTATTCCATTGTCATATTAGAAGGTAGTGATTTTATTGTAAGTTATTCTCCATTTGAAATACTGCCCATTCATATAAAGTGCTTTGATGCTGAAGGAAAGCAGGGCAAGGCAACAAGAAATGTTCTATGTGGCAAGCAGTGTACTAAACAGTGGGGATACAAAGTCAAGGGGGAAAAAAGACAATTCCTACTGTTAGGGAGCATACACTCTAATGAGGAAAAATGCAGAAAAGGGAGCTGAAAAGGAGATGGTTAGGGAAGCTGGGAGGGGAGCTTTATGTAAATATCCAAGCTGTCAAAAGCTAAATACTACAAAGAACATGCCCTCTTCTCCTCTTAACATGCAGTATTGAAATCTCTACTCTAGATCCTTCATCTCCTTGTTAGTGCCTCTCTCTCTGGGATTTCCATTTTAGGAAGGAGTCTAGGAATGCTTCATGTCATTTTTTCCTCAACTCTCTCTGGACTTCATTTAATTCTCCTTACCTCACATTATTCCCCCTCCATGCCCTCTGCTCTTCATGCTTTCTGGCACCACTGGCTACAATGACTTTCCTATTAGAATGGAAACTTTTGAGGGCTATCTAGGACTGTCTTGTTTGCTTTTATTTGTATTTCTAGCTTTATCTATTTCTATACAATGTCATTTTTAAGGCCCGAGGCTGTGGAGGAGGACTGTTCTGTGAAATGATGGATGTCTGGAGCTATAGGGCATTGTGGTTCCTTAGCTATTTTTCATGTATGTGTTTTAAAGTGTGAGAGGGTAAAAAAAAAAAAAAGAAAAGAAAAACAAATGCATTTTTTAGAGAATATGGGATAATAAAATAGGGACTATTGATTTCATAGGGGATTTAGGCAAAATTGCAAGGAGATTCACTGAGTGCCACATCTGGGTGTAGGGGCAGAAAAAATGAGAATTCACTATTTTAACTTGTAACTTGAAGGAAAGAATAGGGTACATGTCAAGATCCCAAAAGTCTACGGGCACTTCTACTTCCCTTCTTTTTATACCTGAAAGAACAGAAGTTCTTTTTTTCCTTTCTTGGAGATAAAAGAGAAGAAATTAGTATTTCTTTCCCCCTTTAGTGTTTAATAGAACACAAATCTCTTTTTATCCTATGGTGGGCAGAGGATCTACCGGGAATGACTATTTTTTTCTCCTATCTCTCCATCCCCTTGACCTGACCCCTTTAATTCTATCTACTCTGTTCTCTGTGTGTGTCTTCCCTGTTCTCTATTTACTTTATTAGGAGTCATTGAATTCACCTGGTCTCATGAAAAGCTAGGCCTGACTGAGCCCAGGTAAGGTAATCCAGTGCCATTTTTCCTTAAGAAATAATTGTATTTCATATCTTTTAGTGAATCATGTGTTGTGATAGATTCTGTTTTCATTATATAGATTTGGTTCACTGGGAAATATACTGGCTTTATATTCAGAAAATTGGGTTTTGAATCCAGTCCTGCTAATTTCTTTTTATCTTGAAGGTTGGTAAGGTTATTTCATTTCCCTTGACCTCAGTTTTTTCCATAAAATTGGGGAAGTAACTGTGTGACCTCTAAGACTCTTCTATCTCTGAATCTAGCTTTCTCCCTCAGTCTTTTTCTCTGTCTCCCTCTGTCACCATCTCTCTGACTCTTTATCTTAGACTGTCTCCCATTCCCCTTCCAAATTCTCTTCCTCTTTCCCTCCACTGATAGTTCTGCTTTCCAGCCATTTTATGGATCATTTCCAAAGATAATCTCCAGACAACTGGCCCTAAACTGATATGAGGGGTGGAGTATTGCATTCTCATCAACAACACCCATCCTGGTGGTTTTTTCCCTAATCCAAGTAGTGGAACAATAGAGTTTTATTTTCACTGTGTTGCCCAGAAGGCTGTATTCCTCTGTCACCTTCCTTCTGGGCACGATTATTATTATTATTATTATTATTATTATCATCATCATCATCATTATTATTATTAATCTTTATTATTCATATCAACAACAGCTCTCTTAACTTTAGTCTTATTCTGATGTCTCATTGTTTTGCATGGTGGGCAGAAGAATGGGGAAAGCCACAACAGAAAACCCCATTGTAGTGAATGTTCTCAAAAATACCACTAGTCCACAAAGTCTTACAGTGATGGAGCTCCAGGCCTATTGGTGGTGTGGGGTATTCCTTGCCTGCTGATCCCTCTGGTTAGGGACATATAACATTATCCCCAGAAGGTTGGCCACCAAAAATTGACTTGGAAGGGATGGCCCATCAAATCATGGTATTATCTTTGATGTTTAGTAGTTAAGACAAAGGAGAGCTCAGAATCATGCTCTCCTAATCAGTTTAATCAATGGCTGATCTCAGCAGCCTCAACAGTCAGTTGCAATGCCCTGATGCACAACTGCCATTCATGGATAGAAAGAGTTCCAAGAACCTCCGCTCCATTCTCAAGGGTCTCCTCTTTCACAAGACTCCAAAGATAGAAGAGGAGGACGTTATTTAACCTAGACACAAACATAAATGGTCAATTGAGGACAGGGTTCCAGTTACCACAAGAAAGAAACCCTATTAGGCATGTCTTGTCCCTACCCTGTTACTGTGGAGTCACAAAGAGCTGTCCCTCAGAAATAGCCTTTCCCAGCATCCCTTCATAATCAGATGACATATGTTGAAAAAGTCCCTTACTCTGATTGATGAATCCTCAAAAAGGCCTATTGGTATATGAGAAGGGAGATTCATTTGGGTTATTTCCTTTACTGTTTTCAGTAAAATGATCCTTTACCTTTGCTAGGCATTCAAACAGAGTGATTAAGCCTCAGATGAATGGGTCTTAGAAGGAGATTTCCCCATCAGAAAAATGGGATGATTACCTCACAAGGCTATTGTGAGGAAAGTACTTTGCAAAATAAATGAAGGACAGAATGAATTCTTTAGAAATGTGAGGTATTATTTTATTTGAAAATTTACTCTAAATATCAGGGAGCATTATTGTCAGCTGGGAAGGCTCTTTTATTTCCCAGATAATAACTTCAGACTAATTCTAAGGGTCAGACTTTTTAGCAGAAGAACCACTTTTTAAAAATCAATCTCAGAGACTCATTAAAGTACCTTTTCTGGTTGGAAAGTTTTCCTCACCTGGCCTGAGTACCAGAATGCTTCCTCTCCTTACTTGTTCTCACCTCCATTTCTCTGAGCCCTAAGTCCAATGACGTCTTCTTGTTCTCCTTGGGTGAAAACACTCAGGCTGAACAGTGCCTCCAATCCATCATGATATTAATGACCTATGGCAGACAGGACTCTTGTGACTGCAAAACCACATCTGTTGCCAGAATCCATTTGTCCTAGGTACATGTTGGAGAGAAATGCTTAATTAAATGGATTGCTTTCCCTATAAATTCCCAGTGCAAAACCTTGTCTAGAGAGCTAATGGTCCCTGAGTGACCTGCATTCTAGGACAGTCAGGGCATTTTGTAACTGCAGCTTCAAAATTGCTTTGGTGTATATTTATTTCCCAAAGATGATAGTCCACTTGGGACATGTCCCAGGAAGTGCAAAAAGGGCAGGATCATAGAGGAGATACAATGATTATAGGGGGAAAAGTTCTGGAATGGATCATGATACACTTAGACTTGATTTGGATTGAGTGGAAAGAAACAATGAGTCCTGAATGGGGTTTTCAAGAATTATAGAAGTTCTTAATCAGTGGGTATAGGACTCTCTAAATGGACAATGCCTTCCATTGGAAATTTCCTCCAATTTAGAATGTATAGCATGTGTTTAGGCATAACTGTTTACAGGTGGTAGCATAGATAGATTGTAAACTCTTTGAGGGCAGAGACCATATTTGTTTTTTTTTTTTCTTTTTTTTGTATCCCCAGAAGGCATAGTAACCAGCATATAGCAAGGGTTTAATAAATGCTCAGTAGTTTGACTTGGCTCCCCCTAGATTTGCCAACATGTCTGTTATTCAGTCAAAATAGTTGTTTTGCTACAAGTCTTATGAGAGTTGTATACCAGGATCAGGCATGTTACTTGTGTCTTCATGTTACATGTTAGGCCATATCTTTTCTACATGAACAGAGTTCAGTTCTTGACTTATTACATCCCAATGTATTGGAAAGAGCATGAGTCTAAGAATTGCAAGGATGATGCTTAAGACCTGAAATTTACCCTTTAGAAGGAAGGACTGTAAGGTCCTTCACTCTTCTGACTTAATTCTTCATCTGTAACACACAGAGCCATTTGGAGGCTATATGGGGGCAGTTATATGAAGCTTTAACTATTGAATTCTGTGTGAGCAAAACAGGAAGGCATGGATAGCCTTAGATCCATGGTCCTAGCAATGCTGGCATATATCAGTTTGGTTTTTATGTAGGTATTTATGCAGCAATTTCTAACAACTTAATGTTGAGTAGGACTGCACATGATACCTCCAGTCCTATGAAAAATTCATTAAGGCACTGACTTCTTTTGCTTCGCAAACTTTCCACTTTGCTGGTCACAAGAATATGTGTAAAAGAAAAGATGAAGAAACATTACATATTTGTATAGATATTCTGCTATGGAAAATGTCCCTCTATGCAGAATAAAAAGTCATTTGTAACTTATAGCCTTGGAAAGTTGCTTGGTTCTTTGAAAGGCTGAGGGGCTTGCCTTTGGTCTTCATATGTATTCGAGACATGATCTGTATTTAAGAGTTCCAGACTCTAAGGCTGGTCCTCAATCCTCTACATCACTCTATCTATGTACTAATAGGTTCTTAGTTAGAATGTAGAGATAAGGAGGAAAAGCATTCCAGGCATGGGGGACAGAGTAGATCTTGCAGATAGTAAATAATGAAACTAAGTATTCCACCCATGTCCAGGACACCTTAGCCCATGTTCCTCCCAAAATTCCATGCTACTTCTAGGTAACTTGAAAATTAAAAATAATCTACTATCTCATTATCTCATGATGCTGTGAAGTCTTTAAATACTTTGATCCAGTGCATGTATCTCACTTCTTGGAAAGCCTTGGTATCCACAGGGAAAGTCTTAGAGGTGTCTGCTCCTTCAACAGCTCTTGCTGTACAAGTCTCAAAATATGGTGGTCCAATCAAGATGATAGTTCATCTTGGGAGTTGGTGGTAAAGCTCTGGGTTTGGAGTCAGAAAAACCTGGACTCAGATCTTAACTCTCACATTCTTCACTGGTTCACCTAACATCTCTGGGAATCAGTTTTTGTGTTTGTGAAATGATGATAGCAATACCCAAAGAATCCACCTTCCAAGATTGTGAAGCTCAAAAGAAATTTCCCATATATAACACTTTTGAAACAAAAATTCCTGAGTTTGAAAACTAAGAGAGTAAGAAAAGCTCCCTTCCCTGGAGAAGCTGACATCTAGGGTAGCTGAAAAACCATCTTCACTTCCCAATTTACATAAAGAGTCAAGCAGTTCTTTATGTGATGAACACTGAGGTAAATGGTTTGAGATGGCTTGTCTCAGCCTTCCGAAGTCTCATGGGAATTTACAAGTGCCTAAGCATCACTATTCCCATGTCAGAGTTCCTTTAGACCAGTGATTCCTAAACTTTTTTGACCTATCTCCCCCTTTCCAGAAAAAAAAAATATTACTTAGTGCCCCCTCTTACATAATATCATCCCCCCCCCCTTACAGTTACTCACCGCCCCCAAATGCACCTGTGGCCATCACCGCCCTGGATTGCTGCAGCACCCACCAGGGGGCAGTGGCAGCCACTTTGGGAATCACTACTTTAGACCATGTCATGGAGCCCTTGAATTGTATTTCTTTATTTGTTACCTCAGTTGTTTTATTTTCATCGTTGCACAGTGAAGATGTTATAACAAAAAGGGGATTCTTTGATTTTTATCAGAGGTTATCAAATTGTTTAGAACAGTGATGGGCAAACTACAGCCAGAGGGCCAGATGTGGCTCCCTAAAATGTTCTATCCGGCAGTGCGATATTATTCCTAATCTGACGGATACAATGAGTAGGATACAATATAATGAAACTTCGAAAGAGTTGACTTAGAAACAGACTGACAGATGAGCATTTCCTTTCCTTTTGGTCCCCTCTTTAAAAAGTTTGCCCATCACTGCTTTAGAATATAGTGAAACCTTAATAAATGCCCTTCTTCCTTTCCTTTCCTTTCCTTTCCTTTCCTTTCCTTTCC
>NC_058132.1:646295819-646310077 GCF_016433145.1 Gracilinanus agilis | reverse complement strand
AAAAAAATATTCCTTAGCCCCCTGGAAATTAATTTTTTAAAAATTTTAATAGCAATTAATAGGAAAGATAAATGCACCTGTGGCCATCACTGCCTTCCCTGGATCACTGCAGCACCCACCAGGGGGCGGTAGCGCCCACTTTGGGAATCACTGCTCTAGACAACTTGCATAGAGAACTGAGAAGAGAGGTTACTAATTTTCACCCAGAATCCCACTGTGAATACATGTCAGAAATAGGACTTGAATTCAGGTGTTTCTGAGTTTGAGTCTGGCCCTCTATCCAACAGAGCATAGAAGTGATAAGAAAATACAACGTATGTCACCAAATACATCAAAAATGAGAGGGAGATTTGGGCATTCGAGGCCTTGCTCCTGTTTTCAGTTCTAAGGTTATGTTCTAGGAGGAATATAAAAATAAAATGAAGTCAACACATCAAACTGGCTTTTTGTTCAAGTGGGTAATCCTCCAACCTGCTGTGGTCATTTGTTTTGGACAGAGTAATATGTCTGGAAGAAAGTGAGAGCGCTGCCTCCCCTTCCTCCTCCCCCTCTTCACCAGGTCCCTACAACCCAATTTCACTTAGGAGAATGCGAAGCTGTCTAATCTGCTAGAGAAATTGGGGGAACCCCAGTCTTGTGAGACAGGCAGCAGGACATAGGAGACAGCATACCATGACATTTCCTAGCTCTGTGGCCTGGATAAGCCACTTTAGCTCTCTGAGATCAGTTTCTCCATTTGGAAAACGGTGATGAGCATAGTTGGCCGAAGGATTATTTTGTGGATAAAATGAAAGGACTTTGCAAAAGTTAAACTACGATGACTGTGTCAGCTGGCATTGTTCTTTGGAAACTCAAAAGGCTTTTATGTTGGATCTGCTTTCCATTCTTCTCTTTAGTGAACAGAGGGCAACTCGTGTTATCCCCTTTTGAAAGACAGAGACATGGAGGCATGCTAAAAGATAGCTTTCAAATCAGTAGTCGTGCTAGGAATAGACTTGGGGGCTCACGATGATCCAGAGATCTGGAGAAAGCAAGAGGTGGCCAAGCACTGAGCAGAAGAGAACTCTCTCAAAAGCTCCCAACAGCAGGGACTCATGATGGGGGCCATGAGGTGGGATTGTAGCCATGCACTCGAAGCACTCCAATCTGGCTTCACTTGCCCCTGGTTAAATGAATATTTGTGGTTGTCTGTATGAGATTTCCCCTTGAACTAAACCATCCCTTGAAGTGAAACTGGAAAAGCACCCAGCAGTGTTTTTTTTTTTTTTTCAAAGCTTAGCAACCAGTCTCTCAAGCAACACAGACACTGGCACCTCAAATGCAAGGATTAACTCAGGCTTTCAAGGGTCAGAGAGAGCAGAACTATTAATATCCACACTATTGCATCTCCAGCTCTTGGTTTTTATTGCGAATACCCAGCCCCGGCTTTTGAAAAATTAAAAATAAAAGTGCCAGGGTTTTTGATGTGTCTTTTGGTGCCCTCCTTCCCTCCACCTTCTCTCCATTTTCCTTATAGTCCTGATCGCTGTGCCAAATAGTGAATGGACTCAGAACCAAACTCACTGAAATCCTAGCATGCGGAATGCCTCACCAAAAGGTACAAATCCCATCGATACCCCCTTTACCCTCAGCTGTAGTTTCCTGGTCTGCTGGCTCTGGATGGACTTAGAGCAAGGCAAGTTATTCAGTCATTTGTGGAGCAGAGGAGTGGTTCCAGTTTCAAAAGCAAATAAACAAGCATCAACTTAACTTTCTACTGGTTTAATGGTAGGGCAGTGAAGAAAAGGAAGCCTGCTGGTTCTTTCCCAATTCACTGAGGGCAGGAGGTGGGCCTTGTTGGGGACAAGCAATGGAAACGTTCTTAAGAATCTACCAAGGAACTTCCTTGTAGGACAGGAAGTCCACAGATAAATGAGTTTAACTTCTGGAGAGACAAGCAAGTCCTGTTCTGCCACCCATATCTGACCTCCGTGCTTCCACCATTACTAATCTTTTTCTCTATCAACAGTTTCAGGACTGTTCTTGGAAGGTTCCTGTCATTTAGTGATGGATGTGCTTTTGAGGGAGGGGGGATGTATCATCCTGAAGTGCAGGAAAGCTCAGTCCTTGCTGCCTCTAGAACAGTGAAAGTGAGCCTATCTTCTGTCAGACTGTAAGATAGCTTCAGGCATACACAAAGGTAGCATCAGGGTAGGTAGACCTCTTTTCCCCTCTCTGTCCCTCCATCAGACTGGCCAGGAAGGTTCCTGCTCTAAAGGTCTGGAGAAAGCTCCAGAGAATGACAAAAGCTTCAATTCTGGTTTAATCCACATCAAGAACATTCAATAGGTGTAGTAGATCATTCAGAGTATCCATCCCATCAGCCTGCTCCAGGGGGGAACTTGGGTGTCACTTGAAAATTCAGGCACAGCAAAGACTCCTTTTTTTATGTTATCCATCCATGTATCCAGCCACTTCTGGCAATATCCAAAACCTCAAAAGCATCTCAGAAATCAGGGCACACATTAAGAGATTCTAGCAAGACCAATGAGAGTACAGTTCAATATTTCATTTACAGTGTTCTACAGTTATCCCTTCCACATTGCAGAGGATAGAGGTGCAGCACCCCTATGATCTGGAAAATCTGTTTAAACATTTTTGACTCTCACTTCATACCAGAGAAGTCTATTTTTTTTTCTTTTGGTGAGGGGGATATTTAACTTATTTAAAAATGTTGGTTAAATATTTGGTCGTGCGCTCTATGTAGATCAAGGTTAACATTTCTAGCCTTTGTGTGGCATCTCCAGCTTCTGCGTGTGTGCGTGCAATCTTGAGCATTTTACTTATTTTAACTTGAAAGAAATGGCATATGTTTACAGTATTACAAGATAAAATATGTTGACATTATACAATAAGATACATATATTAATGCATTTCTGAATTTCTAACCATTTTCTGTGTCATCTGATGGCCTTCGTGTGTCATCGGAGGCTTCTGCAAAACTGGCCCCTATTTCCCATTTGATTTCTGTGCTGGCTCCCGATATGTCAAAATCACAATGAGAACAGTTGCAATGCGGAAGGGATACCAATACATTTTCCATCACTTTGGGGTTCAGATATATTTCTCCTCTTCCCCTATATTGAGAGTGATCCCTTCTAACACTGAATACAATAAATGAAAATGATTTTAAAAATAATAAAAATAAAAGCAAAAAAACGAATTCAGCAAAACTCAGCAACACAACACCTGAAAGTATATGGGGTGATGCATATCCATAGTCCCCTCTCCCTACAAAGGAAAGAAAGGTTGCTTTTTTCTCATCTCTTCTCTAGGGCCAAGCCCCTCAGGCTGCCTTGGCAGACTTAAATGTCTTTCTTTGGGGAAAGTCTTCCTTCCTGTGTTATGTCACTAAGACCATGATACAGAACTGTTCTCCTCCAGGGGTTCTCATCAAACATGGCCTTTCACTAACTAATGCCATGAGTGTCTCCTTCCCTCTCTTTTAATCAGACCTTTTTAAGGGAAAAGTCTTTGTCTTGGCTAAAGTTCCGATTCCCTTAAATCCCAGCACCAAGCAAAATCTATATATTGCTCTCTATATTCTTGCTTTTTATATTCTCAAACCCTCAGATGAATTTCTGATCTTTTCAGCATAGGATTGTGCTTCCAAATGGGTTGCAGACTGCTTCTTATATTTTACAACTCTGGCCCATGTCCTCCCCCAAAATTGCCTTAGGCAGATAGCTCAATAGATTTAATGTTTTTTTGCACCCCCTCCCTTGTATTCTGAGGGTACCAAGGGAGAACTTTAGGTCTTCTTTACTTCAATTATTTGATCAGCCCATTTTATCTTACCATCATTTAGTTCTTAAGTCTTGCACTTTCTCAAGATTCTTCATTGGCGCTTTGTTGTAGCCTGTGCTCACCTCCACCATTTACCTTACTTTTGCCCTCTGTATAAGGCTCATATTTAGTTCTTCAGAGTCAGAGTTATTCTAGCTTTTGCTGTCATATAGTAACAACCCTAAAAGGATATTTCTTTTAGAAATATGGACTTTTGGTATTATGAGCAGTCTAGTGCTAGAAAAAACAAAAGAAAACATTTTGCAATGTCCTGAAATCAATTCAGTCTTCTATCTTCCTTCTTTTCAGCTCTAAGTTTGATTTGTTTTCAATTTGTATTATCTCTCTCAGTTATACTTACTGTTAAAAGGTGGACAATTGGAATTCTTTATCCACTTGGTTTTCTGGTGTGAGTGGTCAGGATAAATTCTTTGGAGTGTTTACAGATTTCCTTCAGGAAGCTCTGAAATATCTGGGGGCTTCAAGCAACCAATAAAATATCCTCCACAAATGGGATCATCTAGTGGATCCCTCCAGCCACAAGGAATTCTTTCTCAATCTGGGCTCTGCAGGAGATCTCATTCATTACAAGAGTGAATATCTTTGAAAAGCATGGATCTCTCCTTTTTATACTTCACGATTATAATTGGAAGGTTGTTATTGTATTTTCTCTTCCAAGGAATCCTGAATGATGCTGGTGTATAGATAAGATGATCCAGTTGGGATATAGATTTTGTTATAAAAGATCCTTTGTGATGGTGGTTTATTCTATGAAATAGAATTCTTTTTTCATACTCAATAATACCAAAACAATATGCACAACCATATATTATATTCCATGCATCTTTCATATACTTGTGAGAAGAAAACTGAATGTTCTTCTATTGTTTAATATTTTTTGTGTACTTCCTGTTGGTCTCTAATACCTTCCTTAAGGATGCCCTCATTTGTGTGTCATTAAGATGAATTTGTTAATAAATGCAATGTTTTCATAGATACATAGGTTAGTTATTTTTGTATTTTTTTCAAGGATCAATTTCATTGTTAAAAATTATGTTTTTTTTCCCTTTGGTATCTCCTATTTTGAGTAATTTTCAGATCAGACTATCAATGCCCTCACAATTTTATCACATCTGTCATAGATCTCTACTTTATCTACTTGAGCTACTTTGTAATCCTTAAGGACATTTCTAATTTTATTTTTCTTTTTTGTAAAATTCTCAGGGACTGAGATATTATGTTCTAAGTGTGGTATTCTACTATCTTTGATAGAGAAAATTTTTATTTTTATAAATGTTTTGTAAATCTTTTCTGCTGTTGATTATTCTTTTTTCAAATTTTCATTCTTGTGTGGCTACTTTTGTATGCCTTTGTTTAGTTACATATTACAAAAGCTTTCTTAAGAATGATCTTCTCCTCTCATTGATTTTCTTTGCTTTATGGGATGATGCTGTTCAAAATTGCCAATTCTCTTTCTTCATAAGGTTTTACACTGAGGTCCAAGGAAAAGAAAGGACTTATCCAAGGTCAGAGAGGTGATAATTAGTGTTAATAGATCATAAGCCAGCATAGTGGAAATAGTTCTAGATTTGGAATCAGATGACTTAAATTAAAATTCAGGCTCTGAAAACTTGGCAAAATCACTTAATCTCTGAACTCACTTTTTTCATTTGGAAATAAAGTTAATATCTCAAGTTAGTTGTCATTCTAATTATGCATTTTTGTATGTTTTTGTAGTTTTCTTTTCTATGTTTTTCTTGTTAATGATTTTCTTGGGGTATAAGCACAATAAAGGACTATATGGTTAAAAGATTATGGATATTTTAGTTGCTTTATTTTCATAATTTAAAATTTTTTTCATGGTGTTTATACCATTTCACCATTCCACCAAAAATGTATTAGTATGCCTATCCTTCCAATATTGAGTGCTACCATATTTGTCATCTTGGCCAATTTTCAGAGTATGAGATGAGGCTAGTTTTAATTTGCTTTAATTTGAATTTCTCTCATTAATTCTGTTTCTTTTTAAAAGTATTTCAAACCTTTATTTTGGAACCTCCATATTTTGTATTGTTTTATTAAACTCAGATTTGCAGTATAAGTAATCCTAGGCTATATCCTAAGCTCCAATGTTTTTGGAATATATTATGCCATTCCTTCCTAGTTGTGTTTTTTTCCCTAATGTGATTGAATAGTCTTCGGTTTTGAATGTCTTTTCCTTTGTATTTGAAGGTCTTCTACTGGGTTATATAACATGTTTCTCAATTGAAGTAAATTTTACTTCTTTGTATCTTAGAGTTCACAGGATTGTTTTTGTTTGTTTTCTGAAGGTGATGAGTGAATTATTGCAACTGGAATTTCATTCTATATGTTTAAAAATTTTGAGCAATTCTATTATTTCCTTCATGATAATGTTGAGAGAGATGAGCCTTGACTTGTCTTTGTGAATCCTGTCTTTGAGTTTAGTAAGTTCTGCGTGCATAGTGACCATATTTACTTTCAATGTTATTTTTCTTTTCATTTCTCTCCTTCTAGATTGTCCTTCAGTTTTGTGTTTTTGCACTCCCAAGACATTGTTCTTTCTTTTGTTTCTTAGGTGAGGCTTGCCAATGCAAAATCAATTATTTCTGCTCCATACACTATTTTTGTGGTTCCAGACATAAATTCTGCTCTCATACTTCTAATTTCTCTTTTAAATGCTTAGGAAGAGCATCTTGTGGATCCATGTTCTCCTCAAATTCCACAGAATCCATTGAGTATTGGATCATTTTCCATTTTTCCTCAGTATTTATCAGTAGATGCCTGAACTAATTTACTAGATCTGTACATCTTATTTCCTTTGGTGGTTTTTATTTTTATTTTTTTGTTAATTTATGTTTGTCTTCAAAAGTCTTTGAATTTTCTTCTTCCTGAAATCCAGCACGTTTGGTCTTCTCCCCTTATTTTCTTTATCACTCACTTTCTGACTCCCTCCTCTCTAATTATGGTTTCTTTAGGACTATATATAAAATTATCTCAGCCTCCTACCACATTTGGGCATTTCACTGTTTGCCAGTCTATGTATCTGTCACACGTAACTTTTGTGTGGTCAGATCTAGCCTCAATTGGATACTCTTCTTTTCCCCCTCAGATTTGGTGGAGTATGGAACAACTCTCCACATTCACAATGTCCTGTCTTAGTGACCTGTCACAATTCCTCTATTCTTTAGTTCTCTGATCTGCTAATGGTAGTTCAAAGCTTTCTTTCCTTGACGTTGGTCAAGCCTGTTTTTTCTGACACTGGTGCTTCAGTGTCAGGTTGCAACCCTTAGAAAGCTTTTGCTCCAGAAGGTCTGTCTGACTATTGAGTCCTGAGAAAACTTCCATAACCTAGAGCCAGAGTCTTGATGACATAGAAAAGATGGATAGAAGAACTGGCTGAAGAAGTGGGTTTTGATGTAAGCCTGCATTTTGTCCTTGGGCCTCACTGACCATAGTGTGGGACCTGATAGAGGAGTGCTGAATGAGCTCAGGGTCAGGGAGCTTTAGTTACTGGATTTCAGGAGATTTTTTTTAACCTTATTTTGGATTCTGGTTTTCTTAGATCATGGAAACAGCTGAACTTGCTTTATCATTGACTCATAATTCCTGTTATGGAGAGACTTGAGAAGTTGTGAAGATTGAAGAAAATGTATAGGGTGCCATCATGTTGCTTATATGACCCAGAAATTTCTACTGTTATTTCAAAATCTGGGAAACAATTATCATATTTCTCTTGGGGTTTTGTAATTTGAATAAATTGAAAAGGGTCAAGGGAAATTTTAACCAGAAGACTGTAAAATATAACCCATGAAAAGATTTGAAATAATATCAAATCATCTTAACAGAGAAGGAATTGAGGGGTTTATAGATGACTCTATTAATCAAAGTAAAGAGATTCATGAAACTTTAGTTAATTCTCTTTGAGTTACAAACCCAATTGAATCAACTCATTAAATTACTTTGAGGTACTAGGTTTGTATATCTGAACTGAATAGTTACAACTCCCTTTGGTTTTCTAAATGAAAACTCTACCTGGGCAGATCACAGAAAGAACCTGGTTTTGGGGTCAGAGCATCTAGTTTGGAATCCTAGATATGTTTCTTATTACTTGTGTATTGGAGTGCTTTTAGAACTTGCAGAATATTCAATACAAAGGTGTGGTGGTGGGAAATTTAGTGCTGTATCAGAGGAACAGTTAGAAGGTCAATTTGACTGTGCTATATGGAATATGAAGGAGAGTAATATATATTAAAATGTTTTATTACAAAATGCAGCTAGCACATTTGCTTCATCCAACTCTCTCTTTTGACCCTATGGGACAATATTGGTATATTGTCAGCTTCAATTAGCATTCAGAGATTTATATACAAGTAGGTAAATGTGGCTCTAGGAAGCCAACACAGAGAGGTGCATGATTTAGGGTTAGGTTTAGGGTTAGAAATTGGTGTGAATTTAGGTTTAGGGTTAGGGTTAAGGTTAGAGTCAGCCTTTCCCTCTTCGTGGATTCCTATTCTTTCAGCAAAAAGGTTAATTTCTTGTCCAACGTGACTACAATCTTCCCATTGTGCCTTAAAACACTCTGACGACTGATGTGGCCTTGTGGAAGAACAACCCTCAGGTTGTTCCGCCATGATCCTGTTGCCTTGATACTCCTTTCCTTTGGAAAATGGAATTTCTAATCCTTGTATGCTGTCTATCACAGGGAAATGAAGAGATTTCATTATCCGTTTGAAAGGTCAGAGAAAAGAGAATTATTACTGTGATATAAGCCAGTATTTGGAAACAGTCTATTAGATAGTTTTCCATAACCAGCATTGGCCATGGCCCTCACTCTTAGCCCTGGCAAACTCAGTTCCCTTCTCTCTAAAACAGATAACGCTTCTGCAAAATAGAGGGTGTTCAACCACTGGATGAGATGACCTCGAAGGCCTCTTGGGTCCGAGTCATTGCCGATGCCATTCTAACCCGTGTTTTCATCCAGGGGGTACATCATCAGTTTGCTAGGAAAGGGCAATGTTTCCAAATGCTAAAATCTGTATTAGCAAATAGAGGGATGGTTCTGATTTCATAACATCCATTTCAGAAATGGAAATGTGATGCCTCCAGTTAACTTAGTAAATCAATTCATTTGGCTTTACTCTTTAAAACCAACTGATCAAAACTATATAAGCCGCCTTCATGTGATGAATAGAGTCCTCTGTAAAACCCTTGACATCTTCTCAGTTGTGCTTGGAGAGAAGAGAGAGCCAGGTAGGGGCTGGCTCTCTGAACAGTCCAGAAGGGAAGCTACAAGCAGGCTGCCTGAGGCTGCATCAGGGATAGCCTGTCAGCTGTTGCCCTCTGCTGGTAAAATTTCTGTATTCCCGTTCAATGTGGAGCTTCCCCACAGCTATGAGAACGCTGGCCAGGGCTAGGCTCAGCTCCCCTCTCTTTTCCTCTCTTGGAATATGTGGGGCTGATGCCAAAAGAACTAGAGAGGTGGTGGGACCCAGAGGTTGATGGGAAGGAGAAAGTGGTTCCAGTTCTGACCAGTGGAGGTCTGCAGATATGCAGGACCCCATCCCTCCGTATTTATTTGAATCAGTAAAGGTATCTCCTCTGTGTCATCTCTGACAAGAGGTCTTCCCAGGAGAGACAACCTCCTGCCTCCTGGACAATCCATTCTACATTCTTGCTTCCTCATTGGATGAAGTCAGAAATGTGGGAATGGATCTTTGGATTGAACTTGGACGGGGGACAGATCTGCTTAATCTCAACTGAGGTCCCTGGGAAGGAATAATGGGCCCTATATGTGAAGGAATTGGAATCTTGGGATGGTGTTGCTCCTTTCTGCAGTAGGCAATGTGGGGGAGGGTTCATTATATTTTCCTAACAAGGGATGTCATCCAAACCAGAGACCATAAGCCTGGTCAGCTCCAGGAAGCTGAGTTTCAAGAAGGTAGAACCTGGAGGCAGGAGGCCAACTTTCAATTAATAACAGGCAGTTCTTGAGTTTGGGCAGAAAGAGAAGCAGATCCATATCTAAGTGGTGGCTATATTGTTAGAGTAGAGTGGAGGGGCTAGACGAGGGAAATAGTGGAGGCAGAAAAGACGAGACTTGGCAAGTGATTCATTGAGGATGTTGGGGGGTGGGAAGAAGGGAAGCATCACAGGTGAGTGCCAGGTTGCAATCTTTTGTGACTGGAAAGAAAAGTAGCCCCATAGTAAAACGAAGACATGGGGAAAGAAAGGCAGGATTAGAGGGCAGGCCATGAGTTCAGATTTTCCCATGTTGAAGGTGAGAAGTCATTAGGGACATCCAGGTGGAGAGGTCCGAGAGGTAGTTGGAAATGCGGGACTAGAACTCTAGGGAAGCTTTGAGGGTGAGTTGGGGAGGGGAGCTCTGGATCTTGGCTGACAAAAGGAAAAAGGCCGATGGATTTTCAGGCAGCTTCTGAGCTCCCCAAGGAAAGAAATGGAAAGAAGAGAAAAGGAGCCCAGGTGGAACTTCTATGTTTTAGGGCTAGAAGGATTCAGGGAAGAAGTGAACAGAGGGGGAGAATGTGAGCCATGGAAATATAGTCACATGGAAGCCAATGGGAGAAAGGGCACTAAAAGAGGGTCAATGGTACCTGAAATATCCTCTTGAAGGAGGAAAATAGTATTGGGCATGCCAGAGACAGCAATAAGATGAGTTATTGCCAGGGAGACAAAGAGTACAAGCAGACCTTCCCTTACATAACCAAGGTGTCCTTGACAAGTCCTCTGTGAACCACCTTTCCATGAATCAGCTACTATTTGAAAGGCACGTGGAACTGATTATATAATACAACTTGTTGAGGACTCATTAGTGAAATGGAAAATCGTGTTTCAAGGTGGTGGTGGTTGTTGTTGACCCCAACCAGAGATTTTACTGGTAGCTGTAGGCAAGTCCTGATGTAAAAGCTGCATGCGCAGCAGCAAGGTAGTAGCAGCTTCTCTGGAACATGGCCTTCTGGGTACTGCTGTGATGCCAGCATCCAGGGCACCCTTTCTATAGCCTCTACTTATAGGCTGAAAATAGAGAACCTTGCCCCTGGTACCAGGTAGATATTTGTCTACACTAGGACCTGGTCATCACAGGTTTTGTCCCGCTCATGTTGTGACAGTCGTCACAGTGAAAAGGTGCCACCTTTTCCTTTGCCAGTGACTAAGAGAGTTGTCTCAGATGAGGAAGATGGAGGAAGCTAAAGGGTAAGGTTTGGGAGGTTTGACCCTAGCACTTTCTTACTCTAAAGCTGGTCCATCCTTTCTCCCCAATACTACCCCTCACATATGATCTGGATAATTAAGGAGAGTTTGCATGTTTGTGGCATAACAGTGTGAGACTCTGTCTGTTCCATGGTGCTTTTTTGCCAACATCCCTGGGCTTCTTATGGACTCTCTGGAGGCTTCTGTTTCCTTATTTATCACAGAAGAGATTTGAATGGTTTCCTAAAAGACTTCCAATTTGCCATGAGGTGATCACAGAAAGTATATGGTCCTCCTTCTTGAAGAGAAGCTTTCAGTATGATTTGCATCAGGAAACTATAGGTTACATCTCATCAGGAGTCTTGAAGTTCAAATAGAAATGTCATCAGAGGGGGCAGCTAGGTGGCTCAGTGGACTGAAAACCAGGGCTAGATCCTGAGTTCAAATCTGGCCTCAGATACTTCCTAGCTGTATGACTTTGGGCAAGTCACTTAACCCCGTTGCCTAACCTTTAAGACTCTTCTTTCTTGGAACCAATAAACAGTATTGATTCTAAGATGAAAGTTAAGGGATTAAAAAAAAAGAAATGGCATCAGCTATGGAACAGAGGGGGTTCTCAGTAGAGTACATATTGGATTTTGATCTTAGGAATAGAAATTTAAGTTTGGAAGGGACATTGAAGACCATCTAGTTCAATCTTTTCTGCTTATAGATTGAAAGAGGAAAATATTAAGTACTCATGATGTGCCAAGCACTGGGCTGAGCACTAGGAATACAAACAGAAAATAGAGACAGTCTCAGCACTCAAACAACTTCCTCTTCAATAGAGGTAGGGAGATAACACATGAAAGAAAGCTCATCTCCAGGACATATGGGAAAGCCCAGGAATCCTAAGGGAGCAGAGGTGGGGCAGATTGTATGACAAGGGGATACATCAGTAGATCAGATGATATAACTGAAGTCCTGGAGGGTAGAGAAAGGTTTGGTGGTAAAATCTAAAATATTTTGGGACACAGTGGCAGTTCAAGTGTGTAGGAGGAAGAAGAAGAACACCCTGGATAGTGTTATACATCCCAGAGGCATTCTCAAATGGGCTAACTGAGGCCCAGAGACAGGGAAGTGATTTACCCAAGGTCTCCGAGGTAGCTAGAAACAGACTGTGATGAGGACAAAGGTACTGAGACATTAAATATTCCTTGAACCAGGCTTCTTCTCTAGGGGTCTTCAGAACTCCTCTACTTCTAAGGGGCTTAGATTCTCTGATTCCAAGATTCCATCATGAGACTGTGATTTTGAAAAGGCATGATCCTAAGAGACCTTTCTGTTGGTAGCCTCAAAATTGGGTTTGATGTCATAGAAACAGTGTTTATATTTGTGTGACCGTCACCATGGTAGGAATTTACATTCCGGTCATCCACCACCAAGTTGAGTTCTATGAAAAGGCTCTTTTGTTGTTTGCCAATTGCAAATGAACAGTTAGCCAAAGGAGGGCAGGAGGTGAGAGCTCCATTCATTACCCCCTTTTCCTGCCTTGCCTTGGAAATACATTGGGCACCTGAGTACCAGGGATGCTCTTTCCTCCCCCTATGATTTAGGGGCATAAACTTACAACTGAAAGGGCCTGGAACGGCTACCAAGTTTAACCTTCTTCTCTTAGAGATGAGGAAACTGAAGGAGAGTTTAAATAACTTATCCAAGGTCTTGTGGGCTTATAAATATCAGAAGTAGCTTTAAACTTGGGTCTTTCTGACTTCAAGACCTAAATTCTAGGCCCTGAGAAGGCACCCACTTGCCTACAGAGCAAATGGGAAATCCAGGAATGAAGTAGGAAAGCCAGGAATTGAACCCATAATTTTGACTACAAATATAGCGTTTTCCACTTGTACCACAATTTTGGCTCATTCCCACTCACAGTGGCAAGTAGGCAGACTGTATAAGAAAATGGTTACACCCTAATATATGGCAGAAAAATGGGGTGACTGAAGTTGAAATGCATCAATAAACAAACAACCCAGAGACTCAGGCTACAGGCTCACAGCTATTTATAAGCTGGTGGTTTAATCTGATTCCCACATTCCCCACATGGAAATTATGCAGAGTCTGTGTCAAAACAGAGCACCCATGTTCCTAAAAAGAATCCTTTCTTTCCTGAATTCTTTACCTTTGAAAATAAATCTCATTATAAATCAAGGAAATGTTCTGTGCAGACCTTTTAACTTGTGATTGACTTTCTTCTGGAAGGAAACGAAGACTGTTTTACCAGGCGGCTGCTTCCAACTTGTTGCTAAGTAGATACAATCTATTTTGGGTGATGCAGGAAGCTGCTTGATAGGACATTTCAAGTTCAGAAAGCTCTTTCTTGTCAAGACCAAGAGGGCTCAACAGACAATCGAGCATCCCTTCTTTTCCTCTCCCCTCCACCCTTCTCTTCCCCTCGGTCTGCTCACATGTTTGCATCTTAGATTTGACCCAGGAATTGCTTCCTGTAAGGGCTGATGTCTGTCTGTCCTCATGGAATACCATAAAGAACAGAAAAATGATGAGGGGGGGACTGAAGCTTTCCCTCTGGGCACTGATGATACTTCCACTCCTTCAGCCACCTAGAAACAATAAGAATAATGCATTGATATCAGTAAGATGGTCAACAACCAGACTTGGAGTGGGTTGAGGAAGGCATCCCGAGATCTTGTCTCTTTCAGTCATCACTCTTCTTTCCTCTCCATCCCTGGGTGAGGCTCATTGATTACTACTAGTCTGGGGTGCAAAACGTCGCCATTATAAGTCTGCTGAAGAACCATTATAGGAATAGGGACTGGCTGAGGATAATGCCAAGAGGGAACTCAACAAGGAGAGAGAATGACCCCTGTCCTTCTAGCACTTCTTTCATTGACTCCAGCCAACAGACTTGAGGAAAAGACTATAGCATGGGAAAAGTAAGTAGACCAATAAGCATTTATTAAGTGCCTACTGTGTGCTAAGGTATGGGAGTACCAAAAAAGGGCAAATATATATATATATATATATATACACACACACATATATATTTGTCTAAGTGTATATATATATATATATATTTATATTTGCCCAAGTGTATACACACACACACACACACACACACACACACACACACATATATACTTAAGGCCAGGGATATATATGTCAGGGATATATATATATATATATATATATATATATATATATAT
>NC_058132.1:646250471-646286046 GCF_016433145.1 Gracilinanus agilis | reverse complement strand
TCTCTCTCTCTCTCTCTCTCTCTCTCTCTCTCTCTCTCTCTCTCTCTCTCTCTCTCTCTCTCTCTCTCCTGCTTAGCATAATTGGACCCATTCCCAGGTTTTAATGAAAACGCATTCCTTATAATCCACTTGTGTCTCTCACCCAATCCTTTCAGAGAGTCTTGAAAGGAGGCACTCCTCCATCCGTCCTAGCCTGAGGATGCAGACCTTGGAAACTATCTGAAGGAAAAAGGGGGAAAGACTTTGTATCCTCCCTTGACACCCTCCTCTTTTCCTAGCAGAGCAGCGCGGTTAATCATTCAAGGCTAAAGACAGTAGGATGTGAGTCAGCCTGGACCCTCCCAAGGTGTGGCTTTTCCATCAGTTACCATAATGGATGGGCCACAGAGCCCAGAGATCTAGTGGATGTCCATGTTTCATTATTCATATTCATTTACTTGTCAATAAAGTTTTTGGTATGCAGCCATGAAGCTTGCATGGTTACTTCAACTATGGTTCCTTGGGTTAGTATCCAGATGGGAATAAGAGGAGAGGAATGGCCTACACTTGGGATTCTTTGATTTCAGGAAGCCTTGTCACACTGGTAGCCATGCTGGCCTCACAGAGAAAGCAGGAGGATGTGGTCTATTGAGGGTTCACTTGGGAAGGTTCAGAATCGCTAAAAATGAACCAACCTTCCAAACGGACATTAATTGGTTGCTATAAAACTGGATCTGGGCCTCTCGTGGAATATTAGAGGGCCTGAAGCATGGCTCTAGGTTACTCCAAAATTTTGACAGTGATTTGGAAGAAGGCAAAGGTGGCACGTGGAACTTTTCGAGAATAGGGAGTCCTTGATTTTTGGTATTTCAGTCCCCAGGCACGTGACTATTTGTGTGATGCCAGGCAAGTCACTGAACTCTCTTTGCCTCAGTTTCGTCATAGAAGTTGAAGCAAATGGCAAACTGTTCTAGCATCTTTGCCAAGACAACCTCATATGAGGTCACAGAATTGGACAGAACAGAATAAGAATAACAATTTGAATCCCCTGTTTTTGGAATATTGTAGAGGCTTCTTCAATGTCTCTCTGATCAACTGATGACACAGAGAAGGAAGGATGATGGAGTATCATCTGAAAATATCACAGTATTCTAGGCCAGTTGGTGAAATACTTTATTTCTTTTAATTTCCTGGGAGCCATCTACTTTTTAAATTTATTTTTATTTTATTGATTAATTATGAAAAATTTTCCATGGTTACATGATTCATATTCTTTCCCTCCTCTCTTCCCCCCCTCCTATAGCCAATGCACATTTCCACTAGGTTTTACATGTGTTATTGATCAAGATTTATTTCCATACTATTGATATTTGCACTTTTAGAGTCTGCATCCCCAATCATGGCCCCATCAACCCATGTGGTCAAGCAGTTGTTTTTCTTCTGGGTTTCTGCTCCCACAGTTCTTTCTTTGGATGTAATAGCATTCTTTCTCATGAATCCCCCAGGATTGTTCTGGATCACTGCATTGCTGCTAGTGGAGAAGTCCATTACAGTCGATTGTGCCACACGGTATCTGTCTCTGTGTATAAGGTTCTCCTGGTTCTGCTCCTTTCACTCTGCATCAATTCCTGGAGGTCTTTCCAGTTCACATGGAATTCCTCCAGTTCATCATTCCTTTCAGCACAATAGTATTCCATCACGAGCATATACCACAGTTTGTTCAGCCATTCCCCATTTGAAGGGCATCCCCTCGTTTTCAAAATTTTTGCCACCACAAAGAGCACAACTAGAAATACTTTTGTACAAGTCTTTTTCCCCATGATCTCTTTGGGGTACAAATCTGGATCAGAGGGGCAGGCATTCTTTTAAAGCCCTCTGGGCATAGTTCCAAATTGCCATCCAGAATGGTTGGATCAATTCACAGCTTGGTGGAATGCTTTAAGATGAAACCACTTTCTGGTTCAGGGTTCCACTGACATCTTCCCTGGGAGCTCCTCGTTGGGTAGGTTGATCCTGAGGTCATGAAGGCACTGCTGATGGAACTCAATTGTTGATATTTTTACAAATTTGGAAAGGCTTCATGTGAGAGCCCATGTCAGGTTGTAGAATTAAGAGATATAGAGCTTGGATCCCCACGTCCAATCATGACTTGGACACCTATCAGGTTGACTTTGTGAGAATACCCTTCACCTCTCTGAGAAACAGACTCTTCCTTCCTTTGTAAAGAGAATGTTAAAGCACAGTTAGGTAGCACAGTGGATAGAGGGCTAAGCTTGAAGTCAGAAAAGCCTGAGTTCAAATATGACCTCAGACATTTCCTAGCTGTGTGACTCCAGAAATCAATCACTTAACCCTGATTGCCTAGCCCTCGCTGCTCTTCTGTCTTAGAAATGATATTAAAACAGAAGGGATTATTATTATTATTATTATTCCTATTGACTCCCAGAGGAGCATAGGGCTGCAACCATCTCACGTCAATGGACTCTATTCTGGGCAACTTCCCCCAACTGGGCATCTCACGCCAACGGACTCTGTTCTGGGCAACTTCCACCAACTGGGCATATCTTTGCCAGGTCTGTTTTGGCCTTCCGACTTTTCTCCTCCCTGGTGGGTTCCATATTTTTTTTCATAGCATCCTGACTGATGGGATGGTTTAAAAAAAATGTCTAGTTGCCTCAGGGCATTATCTATGCCTTTGGAGAGTCATTCTATTATAAGGGAAATGACCTTAGAATCAGGAAGACCTGAATTCAAGTCTTGTCTCCCACCCTACTAGTAGTATGATCATGGGCTCTCTTAGACCAAGTATGGAAGGATGCTGATCTGTAATGGTGAATATCCATCTCAAACCAGAATATCTCTTTACTGTTAGAATGAGTCACTGGTCCAGATCAAAGAAAGGAAGGAGAGGAAACACAGAAGAGAATTAGTGCTTCCTATTTCAGAGAGGAGCAGTGATGAAAACCTGTGCAAACTGTGAAACACTCTAGGGCAGGGATGGGTAAACAGATGCAGCCCCCTGAAATGTTCTATCTCACCCTGAGACATTATTCCTAATCTGATGAACACAATAAGTAGGATACCATACAATGAAACTTGGAAAGAGTTGCCTTAGAAACAGACTGACAGATGAGCATTTCCTTTCCTTTGGCCCCCTCTTTAAATGTTTGCCCATCACTGCTCTAGGGGAATAAGTACTGATTTAGTGGACTGCTCAACAATGAGTCCCCATGCCCCGAGGACCAACAAGACTAAGCTCAGAGAAGGGCTTCACCCAGCTGGCTATAAGGTGGTGGGTTCTTATAACAACTGACTCTTGAGGACCAGCTTCTAAGCTATGGTGGGCTCCACCCACCCACATTAGAGTGAATGAATAGAGTGCCATCCCTGATGGAAATGAACACCCTGAAATTTAAGCAAGCGTCCAGAACAAAAGGAACTGTGGTCCCACTGCCCTCTGCTCTCTCCAAAGGCACACCGAGAATGTTGTGCCCCATTCTGGACGCTGACCAGCTGGACTTGCCCAACGGAGGGTGATGAGATCAAAACAGGATCTGAACCATTTTGGACATGGATCCACCAAGGACTAGAAGATGTTCAGGCTGGAAAAGAGAAGTCTCAGGGAGGAGCATGGTAGACATCATCAGTTATTTGAGGCAGGTACCATAAAGGTTTCCTCTTTTATTGCTTAGCGTTTCTTTTTTCTTTCCTTTGTCTTTGTATTTCCTCATCATATGACACAAGGTCTATGCATAGGAGACATTTAAAAGATATTGCTTGTTAGGAATTTGAATATTATTTGAATTGAATATTAAATTGAATATTTTTAAGGGGAAAATATTGATTTTCATTTTGTCTTGGTAGGTAGTGTCCAGTCATCTGGAATATTTTAGGACTGAATTATTTCTGGTACTGAGTTAAATCGGCTCTTTCTTTCTTCCTTTTTTGAATGTCTTTTTTTAAAACCCTTACTTTCCAAAATCAGAATCAATATTATGTAATGGTTCTAAGGCAGAAGATTGATACAGGCGAGGCAATGGGGGTTAAGTGAGTGACTTGTCCAGGGTCACACAGTAGGAAATGTCTGAAGTCAGAATTCAAACTCAAGACCCATCATCTCTAGACCTGACTCTATCCGCTGAGCCACCTGGTTGTGCCCAAATTAGCCCTTTCTTATATTTTCCTAGGACATCTGTGAGAATCATTTTAGTCATTCTCAATGAACTGATTCAATTGTGATTGAAGGGAAGATGTTCTTTATCTGAGGTCTCTGGATCACCAAGATTTCCATGGATACATTTCAGCGAGCCTGAGAACTGTATGGGGAATATATTTGTGTGTGTGTGTGTGTGTGTGTGTGTGTGTGTGTGTGTGTGTGTACATATATAGTTTTTTTTTCACAAAATTTTAACTGAAATTTAGCATTTCATTCAGTTATTAAGGCAAACAAACAAACAACGCTGGTGAAAGAGTCCGTAGGCTTTTCTGTCCTTAACGAAGGGTTCATCATGCACATACATGTTAACCACCACTGATTTAGAGCAAAGTGGGTGGGACTTTGCCAGATTTAGATTTCACATTTCCCAGTTGAGCGATGGCCTCTGGCACTGCTTTCTCATTGGAGGAGTCTGGTATGGCACAGGTTACATTAGTCAGTTTTCCTGAGGTCATTCCACTTAAGTGAAAGAAATGAAAGATTTTGCCCATTCAGTTACTATTTTGAAAAGGAACAACACAATTGGGGTCTGAAAAGAGTTATCTATGGGATCCCAAGGAGCCATCCAGAAAATATCATGCTCAGGGCAGTTGGGTAGCTCAGTGGAGTGAGAGTCAGGCCTAGAGACAAGAGGTCCTGGGTTCAAACCCGGCCTCAGCCACTTCCCAGCTGTGTGACCCTGGGCAAGTCACTTGACCCCCATGGCCCACCCTTACCACTCTTCCACCTATGAGACAATATACCGAAATTAAGGGTTTAAAAAAAAAAGCAAAAGAAAAAAAAAAGAAAATATCATGCTCAAACGTTGGGGCCACGTTGACTCTGATGCTGAGGGGTGGCAGTCCTTATCTGTCCCTAAGGTTTTGTCCACAGGAAAAAAAAATGGTTGATGGTATAATGAACCAATGTACCTCTGTCTCCCCTCTAAGCTCTGGTTTCCTCATTCAGTTCAATTCAATTCGGGTCAACGAAGAAATTATTCAAACCTACTATGTGGGAATGTGATCTCCAGAGAATAAACTGAAAAAATGGCCATGCGAAAGACATGAGGAATAGAAGCATAACTGCCTCTCAAGTGGTGACTTTTACGATGCGGGGAAGGGAGGGGCTGAGATCCTTGTAAAGAAATTCTATTAATAATAAAAAGAAACACCTATTATGTGCCAGGCACATCCCTAGACTCTAAGTATCCAAAAAGGAGAGCAAAACGGTCCTTTTCTTCAGAGAACGTCTGTTCTTCTAGGGGAGATAGAGAGATTATATATTGTTATCAGCAGCATCGCCATGATCATAAATAGAAGGTTAGCTGCTTGAGGGCAGGGACTTTTTCACTTGTTTCTTTGAGTTATCATTTCTCAGCTCAGTGCCTGACTTAGAGGAAGTGTTTGATACTAACTCTTCTCTTCATTCATTCATTCATTCATTCATTCATTCATTCATCAACACCCACCATTGAGACTTGGCTCCTCCAGTGGGCTGTTCAATGCTTGTTTAGATCCAGAATGAAATATGACTCTGAATTCTTCCGTTTGCCTCTTGGGGATCAAAGCTCTGGTAAGAGCTGGCCCCTCAGCGCCCTCAGTGCCTTCCATTGGCACACCCTGGCTCAGAGGGAGGAGCTCTCAGAGATTTACTGCTCCAGGTAATTCGGGCTCTCATCAGGACTCCTTCCACTGTGCTCACGGAAATCTGTCAGCAGGGCTTTATCCCCAGGAGGGCTGATGTTCTGTGGAAACTCTTGTAAAAGATTTCCCTCCTGCCACAACCCCACCTCCTGTCTAGACAATCTAATGAAGAGAGCCCAGAGCACACAGCTGAGGCTGTTGTGGGCAATCCCCAAGTGTTGCCTAACTGGGGGTGAGGGAAGGAGAAGATGAGGGGAGGAACTAGAAAAGGCTCCCAGTGGAGCCTGACCTTTTCCCTGGCTGAGGAAACTGTTCTCTCCCGAAGAGCCATGTTCTTTTTGATGAGCAGAGCTGGCCACTGGGCCAAGGAGTGTCGTAGGTATGGCTCTACATTATCCATCCTCATAACCCCCCATCTTGTTATTGAGTAGACAGGGTTCGAGCTCCATTCCAGGCATGTTTTGTCAACTCTAGGTCTTGGGATACACTCAGGCAGCCCGTCAAAAAAAGGGGCAAGTGGTGTTTGGATTCTTTTTTATCCTCCAAAGGATATTTTCCACATCAGAGATTCCCCTCCTAGACACCATGGCGGTATGTTGCCCTTTAGAAAGAAATTATGGCCAACATTTACAGAGTGCTTTCAATTTGCGAAGCACTTTACAAATGTCACCTCATTCTATCGTCCCACCAAACCCAGAAGGCGGAAACCACTCGTCTCATTTTACAGATGAGTAAACTGCAGCAGGATAGAGCAATCAAATGACTTGGTCAGGGTCACACAGCTAGCATCTGAGACAGAATGCGAGTCCAGGTATTCCCGACTTCACGTCCAGAGTCAAGGGTCGTCTATCATCAGATCAAAGATTTTTAACTGCAAGAGATGTTAGATGGGGTATCTTGGCCAAATCTCCTGTTTCAACTAATTAGACTAATTAATTAATAAGGTTAATTAAATATCATTGTTAAGAGAGATTAGTCTAGAAGATGCCTACTGTTGACAACATTAAAACAACAACAACTGAGAAAGGACTCTGCCAGTCATTGAATAAACCTCTCTTAAGCCCTTAGTGTTGGGTCCTGTGATCAGGAGCAGGGATGCAACAGAAGAGCTTATCACAAACAAGCCAAAACCAGCTCCTTCCTCAAGGAGATCTTTGACTACATGCGAATAACAAGACTTAGTGCTCTTCCTCCTCCCTCAAGCAGAAAGCCGGGCTTTGAGCTGAGCCTCGAAGGAGGCCCTGTGAGATGATGGGGCAGAGAATTCCAGTTAGGGATGATGGCCAGAAGAAAGGCACAGAGATGGCAGATGTAGCACAGTTCTGATTATTTCTCTGAAAGCAAAAAAGCTCACAGCCTGGGATTGGAACAAAGTGAATATGAACTTTGCGGGCTGCTTCTGAGATCAGAGGCATCATGGTACACTGCAAAGTAGAAGGATTGCAGAATTAGGTAGCTTAGAGACCTGGGTTCAAATCCCAACTTTGCCCCACTTGTAGCAAATCCCAGTGAATACACGTATGACCTGGGACAAATATGTTAAGTTGTCAGACCATCCTTCTTTTTTTTTTTTATTTTTTATTTTAAACCCTTAACTTCTGTGTATTGACTTATAGGTGGAAGAGTGGTAAGGGTAGGCAATGGGGGTCAAGTGACTTGCCCAGGGTCACACAGCTGGGAAGTGTCTGAGGCCAGATTTGAACCTAGGACCTCCCGTCTCTAGGCCTGGCTCTCAATCCACTGAGCTACCCAGTTGCCCATCAGACCATCCTTCTTAATCTCTCTGCAGCCTTTGACACAATCAGCTTCTTCTCCTTGATACTCTTTGGTCCATAGCAGGGGTCGGCAACCTTTTTGGCCGTGAGAGCCCTAAACGCCACATTTTTTAAAATGTAATTTCGTGAGAGCCGTGCAGTGCTCACAGTGCGGCTCCTGTAACAGCGTCTGAAAAAAAATAGACTTTATGGCTCCTGCAGAAAGAGCCAGATCCGGCCCTCAAAAGAGCCAGATATGGCTTGAGAGGCAGACGTTGCCAAGCCCTGCTCTATAGGTTTTCATGCCCCTGTTCTCTTCTAGTTCTCCCTGCCTTGTGACTCCTCAGTATCTTCATCTCCCCACCAAGCATGGCTATCCCACAGGGCTCTGTCCTGCCCCCTTTTCTCTTCTCCCTCTATAATAAGTCACATGATCTCATCAACTGCCATGAATGCAATTATCATCTCCATGGAAATAACGATCCTTCATTCTCAGCTTCTACTCAAAATGTCCAAATCTGGAATCATTATGTTTACCCCTGAGCCCTTCCTCTTTTAAGCTTCCCTACTGCTGCAGGCTTTCTTCATCCACCCATTCACCCTGGCTCCCAGCTAGGTCTCATTTTGATTCTTCATCCTCACCTCTAAATAGCCAATGAATTGCCAAATCTTTTCATTTCTACCTTCGTAACAATTCTCCTTTGTGCCCCCATCATTCCTTTTCACACTTCCATCACCGCGTGCATCACCACCTTAAGAGTGGGCAACTGCAAGAGCCTAGTGAAAAGTCTTCCTGCCACAAGTGTCTCTGCTCCTGTCCCTCCTTCACTTGGCTGTCAAGTGCATTTCCTTTATGTGCAGTCCAGTCATGGGCTCGTCCTCTCCACTCAATAAACACAGGTCTGCCCCCCCAGGAAATAAACTCCATCGTTTCCTCATTATACTTAAGATCAAATGGAAGATCCTGTTTGGCTTTTTAGACCTTCTAAACGGAGTCCTTGCTCCTTTTCCACTGGTCTGATGCCTTGGAACCTTCCATGAACTCCCTGATTCAGTGACTCCGGCCTCTTGGTTCTTCCTCACACAAAACATTCCATCTCTTGACTCTGAGATTTCCACTGGAGTCCTCTTGCCTGGAACTGTCCCTCCTTTCCTCTCTGGGCCCTCGCTGAATCCCCACCTTCTGCAAGAAGCCTTTCCTGTCCCCCTTCCGTCTCCCTGTTCATTATCCCCTGTTCGCCCTGTCTAAAGCCGGCTGTTTACAGTTTTTCTCCCTTGGTGAACTGTGGGTTCTTGAGAACATGGACAGGTTTCGGGTTTGGGGCCCTTTGTTGGCATTCACAGTGCTCTGCAAAGAACCCGGCTCGTACTAGATGATTCATAAATGTTCATTCAAGGACAGACTCTGGGCCTGGGTTTCTATCTGTATGAGCCCAGATATGTGATCCTGTACCTGTGTGAAGGAGTAGGGGTGAGGGCTGGGAGCTATACCGTAGTCGGAGGGATGCTTGCCTTCTTTCTGTCTTCCCTCTGCCCAGAAGTCCTACACCTTGAATTCTAGACTAGAAAAGGTACCCCCAGCTACATAGCTTAGTGATGCCCCTGCCCTCTTGGGGGAAAGAAATCCAGCTGCCCACTTATCTCCAAGTGTGATGAGATGATGGACAGTGAGAGAAAGCCTTGGAAAATCGAACCAAAACTCTGAGTTCTTGGGGGAAAGAGGCACGAAAAGGCCAGGCTTTATTGGTGATGATGGAGAAGGATTTCGGCCGTGATGGTCAGGAACCACCGTGGCCTTTTCTTCAGTCTTTTCAGGACCTGGGAGGTTCCATGAGGTGTAGAAATATTTGCCCTTAGTGAGAGGATAGAGGAATTACCTAGAGAGGAGGAGGGAGATGTTTATTGCCTTTCTAGGAAATCTTCCCCAAAACTTTCTTCCATGAGATTCTTTGCCTATTTAATGATGGTCCCATCTCAGAGACATGACATTACCTACCTTTCTCCCCTCACCTTTCTTGGCCTTACTTTCTTCATCTGAAAAATGGGCAGATTGAACTATGTGAATCTACTTTTCACCTTAAATATATGGTCTTATACTCAATGCAGTAATCTTCTCCCTGACTAGTTTTACAGGAAACAAATAACATATTCTCTCTCCTTGTTAGTCAAAACTCCACTATGTTATACTGACTTGCTAGTCATTGCTCTTATTAAGCAACTGACTTGAAGATATGAACAGCCATCACTTGGGGTGGTAGCTAGAGTCTGACCTGAGACCAAATATGGATTCTTAGCTGTGTGACCCTGAGCAAATCACTTAATCTCTCTAAGCTCCAGTTTTCTCATCTGTAAAATGGGTATAATAAATGCCCTTACCTAATGTATTTTTTAAAGGACTAAATTATATGTGTGTATATATATAGTATTTATATAAATGCATACAAAGAACTTTACAAAACTTAAAATGTTATATAAATATTTCTATTATTATCTTCAGGTCTTCCCTAAATTCTTTCCACAGTATTTTGCTAGCCCTCACTTACCTCTTATTAGCAAAGTGGAAGTAATATGGGGCTTTTGGGGGTTTTTGGAACACAGGATCTCGCAGTAATTCTGGATGGTTTCCTGTGAGGACCTGTACAGATCAGAGAGATTCTGAAGGAGCGTGGAGGGGGGGCTGGTATGTGTTTTCTCATTCACCCCCTTTTCCACACGTTCTTGGGGAGGATTTGCTATAGGCAAAGCTCTGAGGGGGACACAGTCTCTGCCCTCAAGGATATCACCCTCTGATGTTCTAATCTGACTGAGAAATGAACGTGCCTTCCTTTTCCTTGTCATCTGTGGAGCCTGAGTGGCTGACTTCAGTTCCCTCTGATGGCAGATGTTAGAAGAATCTATTCATAGGCCTCCTTGAATCTGAACACGGGCTAAGAATTGATAGAAGAGCTGCCTTTAAATTTAACTTTGGGGAGGGATTTGGACTGAGTTTGTCATGTGTAATAGCAAAGACAGGGGAGAAGAGAAAGACTGTGTGTGTGTGTGTGTGTGTGTGTGTGTGTGTGAGAGAGAGAGAGAGAGAGAGAGAGAGAGAGAGAGAGAGAGAGAGAGAGAGAGAGAGAAATAGGGGAAGATAATGGAGGAGAGAGGAAGAGAATAGAGAAGAGGAGGGAGAAGAGGGATAAAGAGGGGAAGGAGGAGATGCTTTTATCAGGCACTTGAGGGGGCAGCTGGGTAGCTTAGAGTATTGAGCGCCAAGCCTGGTCTCAGAAACTTCTTAGCTCTGTGACCCTGGGCAAGTCACTTAACCTCCATTGCCTAGCCCTTACAGCTCCTCTGCCTTAGAATCAATAGACAGTGATGATTCTATGATTCTAAGATGAAAGATAAGATTAAAAAAAAAAAAAAGGTATTTGAGATTGTCCAGGCTGCAGAGCATAAAACAAAAAGGGAGACCAGTATACCTCCTCTGTGTATTTTTTTTTAAAGATTTTTTTTTATTTTAAACCCTTAACTTCTGTGTATTGGCTCCTAGGTGGAAGAGTGGTAAGGGTGGGCCATGGGGGTCAAGTGACTTGCCCAGGGTCACACAGCTGGGAAGTGTCTGAGGCCGGATTTGAACCCAGGACCTCCCGTCTCTAGGCCCGACTCTCAATCCACTGAGCTACCCAGCTGCCCCCCCCCCCCCGGTGTATTTTTTGCAAACCCAGAAAAAGAGGAAGAAAGATCCCAGCACACTGGTGTGTGTTGGGGTGAGTTCCTTCAAACTAGGTTAGAGGAAAACAAGGACAAGAATCACCAAAGAATGGGCAGGCGTGGAGGCTTCTGGTCTTCATCGCTGTGTGTAGGGGGAGGAATATCCAGTTCAAGGAGATCACAGAGTATTGAACTACCAGGGCTTGGGGAGGATGGAGAGTCCTTCTGACCAGGTTCAAGTCTCTTCAGCTGGGGATCCTTTTCTGCTGCCCTTAGCTTAGTCTGAACCTGACTACATATCTGTAAAGAGGGTGACGGGAGTCCCTCCCGACTCTGGGATAGTAGTATGGAGAAATATCCTCTTATTTTCCTTTTTTCCAGGAGTTTTAAATATTGGGAGAAGCATAGAGAAGGGCTCCTTGGGGAAGAGCTAAGTCAGGGAGAAGAAAGGAATGGACAGAGCCAGTAATCTGAACTGCTGGGTGGGAACAAGATCCTGTCAGTCAGATATAAATTATCTGTGAACTAAAGGCAGTTCCTGAGGTAGGAAGAAGGACTTGGATCCAGATTTAGAACTGGGAGGAACCTTAGAGAGCATTTAGTCCAATGCCCTGTTTTTACAGATGAGGATCTGTGTGAGGCCAGAGAAGATGAGTTTCAGGCTAAAGCTCACAAAGGTTGGGGAGATAAGAACTGTCATTTGAATTCAGCTCCTCCAATCAAAACTCTCTGATTTTCTATTATACTTAAGCATCATCGGCTGCTTCCAGGCACATGGACTAGGAATGTCAATTCCCACCACTGAGCCTCAGTTTCTCCATTTGTAAAATGAGGGAATTAGATGAGATGACCGCTGAGTGACTGTCATCATAATCATCACTAACACTATCATCACCTTCCTTGTTATTATTATTCACAATAAGAATAGTCAGCTCTCCTATAACACTTAAACATTTGTAGAATATTTTAAAATATGAGATTTCATTTTATCTTCCCATCAAGATCCAGATTTATGATTTTGGGTTTGCCATTTTTCATAATTTCACTCTGCTCAATACCTACCCCATTGGATAAGTGTTCCCTGCTTCTCTCTCTCTCTCTCTCTCTCTCTCTCTGTCTCTCTCTTTCTCTCCACTTCTCTCCCCCTCCTTTCCCCTCCTTTTTTCTCTCTCCCCCTCCCTCCCTCTCTGACTCTCTCCCTTTCTCTCCCCACCTCTCTTTCTCCCCCCACCCCGCTCTCCTTCTGAAGAAACTCAGCTGGAATTTATGCAGACAACTGGCCGGTGGCTTGATTGTCTCCCTTGCCAGTGGGTTGATGCACCTCCAGGCCACACATGTTCTCAAGCCCAATAGATGGTGAATGACAAGGCTGATACCTATGGGTGTTAAGTGACCGTCGGGGACACCTACACCCTGGGTGTCAAAGCAGATGTGGCATCCTCAGCCTTCCAGAGAGGAATGGGACACAAATCAAAGAAGCCAGGTGACACCCAGAACACCAAGGCTTAGTGGCCAGATCAAGAATGCCTGGCTGGGGTTGAAGGGTGAGGCATGCTTTCTTGCTCACCTCTGGAGGCAGTTAATAAAGCAGCTCTAGGACCTTCTCTTCCTATTTTCCTCATACAGACCCCAGGTATGGCTGAGGATAGCTCTCCAGCTCTTCCCACTGTCTCTTGGGGTGACATGAGAAGCCTCTGGCTTCCTTCCCACTTTTTGTGAAATGTCCCTTTGAGAATTAATGTGCTCCAGGGAAAGAACCAAGCTCAGTTGGGGGACCCGAGTTCAGATCCTTACCTCCATCTTTTACTTTCTGTGTCATCTTAGTTAATTCTCTCCCCCACCCTCTGTCCCCCAGCTCCAATATCTTCCTTTGTAACAGAAATAATTTAGACTGACTGACCTCTGAGGGTCTTTGGATCTATACAGGTATGTTCCCATGAGTCTCTGCTTCAGCACGTGATTCAACTCTCTTAAGTTCAATTTTAATTAATGATTTCAAACCTCCATGGAGGGAGGTGGCTTTAGACTTGCTGGATGGTGGGGGGAGACCTTCTCCCTTGCCAAACAGGGATTGTGTTCCATCACATGCCACTATGGACATGGCAACAACCCAGCAGTGCTGTGCATAGGGCTGCTGACCTTGCTTGGGGTCCATGCCAAAAATGCCCTTCATTTTACCTTGGGTGGGGTGTCCTCCACTACTAATGCCCAGCAGGGTGTGATGACTGGACCCGGGGAGGGAAGGACCAGGGGAGTGCTGCTCAGTTATTTCCTGGCAGCTCTCTCAGGGGGCGCGTCCCACATTCCACAATCCTGTTATATTTGGGTAATGGACTGACCCCAGGTGCCAGGTTGGACACAAGGGCTCCCATTTTCATCCAGATAAATATTTGGTTGCCAGGAGGTTGTGTCTGAATGGATAATCCTGGGAAACTGCTGCTTCTGAATTCAGGCAGATGGTCAAATGGCCCTATGGCTCTGGGGATTTTCTGAGTTTGGATGTCCTCCTCTGTGATGCTCTCCACCAATGCAAACCACAGCTACTCTGTAATGTGCCTTCTCGGAGAATTGTCTGGACACCTAAGAGCTTCTGAAAAACGGGCTTCCTTTGTGACCATGCTCAAGATCAGTGATTCCCAAAGTGGGCGCCACCGCCCCCTGGTGGGTGCTGCAGCGATCCAGGGAAGCAGTGATGGCCACAGATGCATTTTTCTTTCCTATTAATTGCTATTAAAATTTAAAAAATAATAATTTCCAGGGGGCTGAGGAATATTTTTTCTGGAAAGGGGGTGGGAGGTCAAACAAGTTTGGGAACCCCTGCTCAAGAGCTTCCACCTGCACGAGGTCTTTCTTGAGTTTCCAAGGTGCTCGTCTCTTCATAGTATTTATCTGCAAGTGCTCATGTTGTCCATCCTCATCCCTCCAGTGGAATATGAGCTTTACCAGGACACAGTCTCCGTTTGTCTCCTTTTGGTCTTTATGTCCTGTCTTGACTAGTACTTGATATAATGTAGTTGCTTTATGAAGACTCAAAAACAAACAGGAAAACCCCTTTACTTTCTATCCTAGCATCATACTGTGTAGTGGTTCCAAGACAGAAGAGCGGTGAGGGATGGGCAGTGGTGGTTAAGTGACTTGCCCAGGGTCACACAGCTAGGAAGTGTCCTGTACCATATTTGAAACCAGGTCCTCCTCTCTCCAGGCCTGGCTCTCTAGCCACTGAGCCATGGAGCTTTCCCCAAGGCTTTTTCAAATGAATGAAAGGCTAAATCGCTTCACCCAATGGTAAAAATCTGGATTGTTGCACTGGTGAGACAAGTCAAGTCCTCCTGGCTCGGAGGATAGAGACACTGCTTCATCCCTCTCCACCATCCAATTGGCATGAGGCCAATCCATGAAGATTGGGAGCTCAGTCCTTTTCCCATATTGTATTTGACATCAGAGAAACTTTGTTGTAAAGGAGGAACCTTACTGTGAATCTGGGAGGGGTCTGTGGGACTTCTTGGCTGAAGACTCCCAGTCCTACCAGGTAGAGCACCAGATAAAGGAAATCTGTGTCAGGAGTTGAGTTTGGACAAGATCAAGGCGCCCTCTAAGAAGGACCCTCTTTCTTGCCTCTAGCATTACTCTGCAGCATTTGGGCACTGAACAGAGCTCATCATTCACCTGGCAACAATAGCTGAAATGTCTACGATGAATATTTTTGCTTGCTATATAGGGTCACGGGATGTTAGATTTAGAAATGTAAGCGATGTGAGAGGCCGTGGAGACCAACCTCTTGTCTGCAGGTCCCTGAGCAAGTCTCTCCTCTTCAATTTCCTTGGCTATAAAATGGGATCATAATAAAGCTCATCTCTCACCATTTGGTCAGGAGGCTCAAGAAGGGGTCTAAAGCACCTTCTTTGGGAACCTTAAAACACCAACAAATGCTAGCAATGATGATGGTGAAGATGAGGAAGATGCTTCCCAGCGAGAGCAGAAGCTGCCTGTGCATTAAAATAGAAAATAACTAGAAGAACAATGGTCAGTGCACACCCTTTCTCGTCCCCAGCAAAGAGAAGGTGGTGGATTCTGGACTTCGAGGGCTCCTAAGTCTTCATGGAGAGTCCTGCTTCTCCCCTCCTCTCCATCCACACAGATACAGCTTCTCTTGGCCTCAGAGGATAGATGGACTTCTAGAATTGCTGTGCCTCCAAAAGCCCTGGGTTCAAATTGTGTCACAAACACATAATGGCTGTGTGACCTGGCACAGGCCACTTTGATTCTGAGCTTTGATTAGTGAATACTCATTCACAAATGTCTATTGATCACCTCCTGTGATCCAGGCACTGGGTTAAACACAAAAAGATATAAAGAAAGGCAAACCAAATCAACCAAATAAAAAACATGAAAAAGCACCTGCTCTGAAGGAGGTGAAGGGGATAAGTACATATGGGTACAGCACCTACTGTGTGCCAGGTACTCTGCCAAGTACTTCACAAATATCTCGTTTGATCCATACAAGAACCTTGGGTAAATATCTCCATTTTACATCTGAGAAAACTGAGGCAAACAGAATTTCAGTGACTTACCCAGGGTCACTCAGCTTGTAAGGCCAGATATGAATTCAGCCTGGACTCAGCTCTGTCCATTTAACCACCAGTTGCCTTGCTCTTATGAGAAAGATAACTTTTAAATAACTAAGTCTCTAGAAGATGCTTACTGCGTGGATGGAAGGTCATAACAGAAGGAAGCACTAGCATAGTGAGGAAAGGGAGCTTCCTCATCTGTTTTATGGATAGAATAAGAACACTGAACTCACGGTTTGGGTGTCAAGGTCCAGTGAGAGAGTGGGAGGAAAGTGGGCTCCCAGATGCTGCCCGAAGGAGAATTTTTTTGGATTATCATTACAATGTTAAATCCAGCATGGCTGGACATAACAGAAGGAGCATCGTATGTATTCAGAGTCAGAAGAAATGGCCTCCAATCCTGTCTCCTCAGCTTCCCTTCTATCGTATGGTCTTGGGAAACCTACTTGGCCTCTGGCTGAGCCTCCCTTGCTTTGACTCTAAAACGAGGGGGGCAAACTAGGTTGTCTCTGAAGTCTTTCCGGACTTGAGTCCTCGAATGCTCTGGTGATTGGGCTGCCCTTGACTGTGTTTTGTTTGTTTTAAATATGAAACGGTTAATGAATTTGGCTGGCACCTATGGATGGGGGCCATGTTCATCTCTGCATAATATGTGTCACATATATGTATGTGGTGCCAAAATACCCCCCCATTGCTTTCTATGTATTGCGGGGCATGTGGATCATTCAGCGAAGACTAGTAGCACTAATGCGAGGGTCTGCCAAGCCCTTTACAGGGAGCTCATTCACTTTTTGGGTTCGCTGCCATCCGGCTCTCAACAGTGGCCCCAGGAAGCTGTAGCCTGCACAGCGGCCACACACTAGGGCGCCTGTCCAGACAGATGTCTAAACCTCTCAGTGCACTCATCTACTCCAGGTACGTGAAGACGTCCTCCAGGGGAAGGAGCAGAGGAGAAAACTCTGCTCTAGTACCCGTGAGGGTGGCACGAGTCAAGTGCCGTGGAGCGCTCAGAACTTGGCCCCACGTTGAAGATTCCAGGAGCATCCTGTGCCTCCTGAGCCATCACTGATCATCCCGACTTCTGTCTTGTCACTGGACTCCCACGGCTCTGGAAGAGAGGGTGAGGCTGATGCCTTCGTGCAACAAAAACCGTGTGTGTGACTCAAAAGGTATCACCAGCATCGCCACGTTGGTCTTCTGTCAGTACGAAGGATAACAACCAACCAACTTCTATTCCAAGGGAGAGAGGGGCAGCCTGAGAGTAAGGGATGGCCTTGGGTTCGAGTTCTGCCTCTTCCAAGAGTATTTGTCTGACATTAACAATGCGGTATTTTACTGTTTGTGAGGCCCTTTACAAACATTCTCTCCTTTGGGATGCTCTCACTGTTATCATTTTTATTACTACTACCATTTGGCGGAGAAGTTTCCTTAGTTGAGGCAGATTATTTTATGACTTTCCCTGTGTCACATGGCTCCTACGTGTCTGAGCAGGATTTGAGCTCAGGACCTCATGAATCCAAACCCACCTTTCTATTCCTTGCACCATCTAGTTGTCTAAGACAGTAGGTGCTTATTATGCTGCTGAATAGTATTAGTATTTGCTGATGAAAATCTCTTAAAAATACAGGTGAGTCATTCAGAGGAAGAACTGTGGGAGGAGAAACACAGAAGAAAAACAACTGCCTGATCACATGGGCTGATGGGGGTATGATTGGGGATGTAGACTCTCAGCGATAACTCTAGTCCAACTATCAATAATATGGAATTAGGTCTTGATCAATGATTCATGTAAAACCCAGAGGAATTGTGCATTGGCTAAGGGGGGTTAGGAGGGTTTGGGGGAGGGGGAAAGAACATGAAACATGGAACTATGGGAAAATATTCAAAATTAAAATTAAAAAAATACAGGTGAGTTTACCATCCAGTTATAGAGAAAACTCTCTTTCTATAATGGCGGTGCTCTAAGCCTGCTTGGAAGCTGGGTGCTAAGATATTGTGCTCTCTATTGCCCTCGACCTAGTCTATATGCGGAGAATTGAATGTCATCTGTCATGTCATTCATATGAGGTTTCAGCTCCAGTGGATCCCAAGATTGTCCAAAGAGCTCTGTCATTTTTGCAGCTTTTGAGCTAGAAGGGACTTCATTTATCAGATGACAAGTCAAGGCCTTGAGAGGTTGTGATTCCACCAGGTCACATAGTAGAGGTGGGATCTGAACCCAGGGCCTCGGACTCCAAAGTCAGGAGATACTCCTCCATACTGCATTAGTTCTTTCTGTGCTCTCTCATGTGAAGAGAGGCTAATTTCCTTGTCTGTGGTCACCCAGCTATATATCTCCATTTTACATCTGAGAAAACTGAGGCCATACAGCCCAAGTTTCTGAATCCCCATCCCCATACCCCAAGTTTCTCCTCCCATAACATACTTCCTTAGGAATAACTCAACTATTTTTTTTTAATCCACATTGGGCAAGTAGTGACCGCCTATCTTTCCTTATTTTACAGATAATTAAACCCTAGAAAAGAAGGTCTCAGGGATTTGAGGGGGTCATCAGAGCACAGAGGAAAGCTTGTATGACTCTGGAGTGGGTGGTATATACCCCTGCCTTGGTTCTTAGGGGCCAGGTGGATCTCCTACCAAGGACTGATTCATACCCAGTTTCTCTGTGTGTGTGTCTCTTTCTGTCTCTGTCTCTCTCTGAGAAACAGAGCTGCTTCCTCCCATTTTCAGACCCTCTTCTCTATTTAAATGACATCTCTGTGACATCCATGCAGTTCCCCCGGGCAGCTGCTGGGTGGCAGCAGAAGTGCTCAAACCACTGCCCCGGTACATTCATTTAATCTTGCCAACCCCTGCATGCTGAGACTGGTACAAAACCTAGATTCAAACAGGCCTTGAACACTTCCTCCTGTCTCCAAGAGAGGGGGAGATAGTTCTCCTAGGAGACTTGAAGGGCAGAAAAGGGGCATTTCCTTCCTGTTTGGGACCCTCCCAGCATCCTTCTTTGAGATCTCTTTGAGCTCTGGAGATCCTCGCGGCATCCCAGGAGGCCATTCCAGAAGACACAAGCACTAACAGGTCCCATCAAGCTGGCATGGTTTCAAGGACATGCCCAGCAGTAGACGGTGTGTCTATGGTCTGAGGACCAGTCTGGCTCGGTTTGGAGAACACTCCTCACCAGCTTGGCCAAAGAATTGTGATGATTTCTTTTAGCCACAGGAACTCTCACAAAGAATGTCTCCTGAATGGAGAGACCCTGGTGTCTATGGTGGTGGGTATAGCTCCCACCCTCACTTCCCTGACAAGATGGCCAACCTTGGAATGTGAGAAGTCATGATGAACTAATAAATGTAGACATTAAAGAGCTCATCTTTGTCTATAAAGTTGGATAAAAGAGAGGGAAATAAACTAGTCTGTATCATTCTAGGTACAAAGAGAAGAAAATAGATTTGGTTTATCAGAGCAGCCCTTTCTGATCTGTTAATTGAGCAGTGGGATGGCTTTTCCTTTGTGGCCTTGGCTGAAATTTCCCTACAGTCATCACTAGAGTCTTCAAGTAATGCATTCATTCATTCATTCATTCATTCATTCATCAAGTATTTCTTAATCATTTACTTTACATCAGGTCTCAAACTGGATAATTGGAATGCAAATACAAAAAAAAAAGGCCCTGTCCTCAAGCAGCTCCCATTCCCTTTGGAGACAACATTTAAATGTATAAGCAAATAAAAGATAGATAGATAGATAAACAGAAAGACAGACAGACAAACAGATACATAGATGGATAGATGATGGAAGGATAGACAGACAGACAGATAGATAGATAGATAGATAGATAGATAGATAGATAGATAGATATAAAGCAAGTTCAGTGGCAAACTAGGTTGGGGAACTACAATTGGGGGTGAGGAAAGCATCTGACCTGAACTTAGAAGGAAACCAAGGCTTCTAAGATTGAAGAAGGGTAGAGTGCAATCCAGACAGGAAAGACACTTCTGCCAAAATACAGAGATGGTACATGGAGCGCCCTGTGCTTGAAGCAAGGACGCCATTTTGGGGTGAGTGAAAGGTAATAATCAGACTAGAGAAGTATATTTAAGACAGATTGTGAAGGGCCTTGAACACCAAGTTCTTTTCATTATGATCTGGTTTGTGCTGGTCAGGAGGAGTTTCCTTACCACAAGTTGCCTTGAGAATGACTTCTCTAAATATGTTGGCCTGTTCTTTCTGTCCTGTGTCACTCAGTTCTTTTGATGGGAGTGCTTTGCTTCTCAGAACTCTGACTATAGCCAAACCTGAAGTCAAATTTAGAAGAATTTCCTCCTTAACCAATGAAAGGGGAAAGAACCATCATCTGAATGAACTCTATAGAACCTTAGTAGCATAGACTCAGATTGAGTGGGAATCATAGAGGCCATCATGTCCAACCTCTTCATTTTACTGATAAGGAAACTGAGACACAGAGAGGAAGTGCTATGCCTATGGTGAAATTGGTGTGTTGGAAAGCCAGGATTTTATTTTATTGTAGGGTCTTCTGACACAAAATCTATCAATCTTTGCATGACACTGTAATGGCTATATTATAAAATGTGATGTTTTAGGGCAGCTGGGTAGCTCAGTGGAGTGAGAGTCAGGCCTAGAGACAGGAGGTCCTAGGTTCAAACCCGGCCTCAGCCACTTCCCAGCTGTGTGACCCTGGGCAAGTCACTTGACCCCCATGGCCCACCCTTACCAATCTTCCACCTATGAGACAATACACCGAAGTACAAGGGTTTAAAAAAAAATGTGATGTTTCCCCAGAGGCTTTGGTACCTGCTTATTTCCTACTTTCCTTCAATATTTTATAGGCAGATAAAACAACAACAACAACAACAACAACACTTGCCCCACCTCCCATGAAGTGTCCTTCAATTGAATGTGGTTGTTGCTGATACTAAAACCGAATTCTAGAATCACTTCAGGTCTATGGCATTAGAAGATGTGTATATCTCCTTTGGGCCTCAGTTTCCTTATTTATTAAAAAGGGATTGAGGGGCAGCTGGGTAGCTCAGTGGATTGATAGTCAGGGCTAGAGACGGGAGGTCCTAGGTTCAAACCCGGCCTCAGCCACTTCCCAACTGTGTGACCCTGGGCAAGTCACTTGACCCCCATTGCCCACCCTTACCAATCTTCCACCTATGAGACAATACACCGAAGTACAAGGATTTAAAAAAAAAAAAAAGGGATTGGCCAGAGTAACTGCTCAGGTCTCTTGTATCAGGATAGTATTACATGCACTTTCCATTGAGACAGATTATATTTTAAAGCTTTCTTTATCTTGAGTCACACTGGCAATTATGCATTTTATAATGTACTTATGAATGTCTCCGTGTGGGTTCAAATGAGATAACATGATGCAAATTTGACATTATCAGTAAAATACATCTCATCTTTGTATGTTAAAGGACCCTGATTCCCAAAGAGAAATGTCAGAAAAACCCATTGTCAGGGGTCCTAAAACTCATCTGTGCTTACCTTGGTGATAGGCTGATCATACCTAGAGCTTGTACCCAATATAATATTTAGCTGTATGGCTTGGGGATGAAGGCTATTGGTACTTTGATAAGCCTAAATGCCACAGATTCAATTACAATTCAATTATGATTTTTAACACGATGTGGTAAAATTACTTCTCTAATGGAAGGCAGGATGCTCCAGTTAGGGAGGGCAATGGCATTTTTTAGGATTGGAATGGACATTCAAGACACTGGTTAGTCTTATGGAAGAGTTCAGAGAATTGCCCCTTTTCACACTAATATAGGTAGGGCAGCAGAATCTAAAACTTGGGAGTTTTCATTCAGGTCTTCATCTTGCTGTGACAAAGGATCATCAATTTAGGGCTTGGAGGAATCCTGAAGGACATCTAGTACCACCTACTCATTTTTTTTATATTTGAGGAAAGTGAGATCCATAAAGGCAGAATTATCTGCCCAACGTCATATAGCTAACAAGAGGCAGAGACAGAAATTCACAAGTTCCAAGTTAATTTTTCTTTCCAAGTCACTCCCATGTTTCCTAAATAAGATAGTGCTCAGCTACTCCTGACTACTTGTGCATCCTACTTATCTCAATTCTTGGCCTCAGTTTCCCAATCTGGAGAATTATGTAGATGATGAACACAATGATGATGATGATGACAACAATTAGGTTCATAAAAACCCTTGTTCATGTAATGCTTTAGCAGAGGTTAGTCTAAAATAGCATTTTCTAAACAGTCTTCCCCAGTGCCCTTATCTATCATGTGGTAAAAAAGGAATTCCTTGAGGAAATGTTGATAATGATACTAATACTGCTTTGCTAAAATCTTAAATTTATGTAGATATCACCTTATCAAGTATTATCGTTTATTATGGATTTATTCATTTTTTTTTTTTTTTACAAAATGTATTTGACTCTCCTTTGGGTATGGCTAATCCTCCAACTTCCTAAATTACATTTCATTGGACAGATCTGATCCTTTGTCAAGCCCCAGAGTGTTCTGTGGCTAAATTAAGTTGTCCAACAATGACCCAGATGATGACCATAGCATTATGAACTAGAAAGCAGATTTCAGGAAAGAAGAAGCGAGTTCAAATGTAGACTATGATTCTTACTACCTGAGGGAGTTGAGGCACGTCTTTTTGTGTCTCTGAGCCTGGTTTATTTGTCTGTAAGATAAATATATTGTATGAGTTTTCTCTAAGGACCTTTCCACTTCTAAATTCCATATTATTTTGCTTTATAATATCTTCTAGTTCCAATTTTTTTTTACAATTTGATCATCAGGTTCTATATGAGACATGTGGAAATCATGGCTGAGTCAACATTCAGTGTCATATCTGCTAACAGAATAAGCAGAAATAATAACTCAAACAGCAAATAATATAACTAGAAGAGAATATGAAGAAAATATTAAGGGAATGTCCAACGAAAACATCATTTTCTTCTCTGAGGGGTACAATATCTCATAGTCTCTTATGCTCAAGCAAAATTAAATTAACAACAACAACAACAACAAAATTAGGCACCTACTGTGTGCTGGGCACTGTGGTAAGTAAGCCCTGGGAAGCAAGAGAGGGAGAGAATGGAAGGAAATGGGAATTTACATAGCATCTACTAGGGACTAGTAATCACTGTACTAAATGCTTTTTACAAATATTCTCTCATTTGATTCTTACCATAATCCTTTGAGGTAGATGGGAAAAGACAAAGTCCCTGCCCTCAAGGAGATAATGAGGGTAACTAGGGATGGGGGTGGAGGACTGAATGTGGCTGCCAGTGATGGAGCAAGTCAGTGGATGGACCAGTCAGAGGAAGGAGCAGAGAGATCTTTCATTGGGAGAAGGCTACCATGACTTTGGTTTACTTGGATGTAACACAAATGGAGACGTTGGACTATATGGCCTCTAAGTCTCCTTCTGTCCCTAAATCTAAGAAAACCAAGTGGAAACTTAGTATTCTTGGTAAAAATTCTCTAACCTGTTCTATTTGTCAGAGGCACAGTACCGCCCGTATAAATGGCTCTCGAAATGACGGGTCATCAGAGAAGGCTGAGGAGGTTTCTCTGCTTTTCTTTGTTTATATGGGTTTTCTGCAAGGACACAATCCTTAAATAATGTCTCCTTCAATTAGCACAAATTAAAGGATGGCAATACCAATGAATCAATGGGAATGATTTTCCCCTTAAACTCAATGATGAATTTTGACACTAGGATAGAGAGGTAATAGAAAAGGCTTGGAAAAAGAGGTTTTTGAGTATCCCTGGTTCTCCCAGAACCCAAACATTCCCCTAAATGGACTGGTCAAAGATTGCTCCCTTCCAGCAGTTTGGAACAGGAAATGGAGCCACACTTGATCAGGCTGGAACTCATCCCATTCCAGCCACGTTGCCTCTCTGTGCTGGGGTGCTCATTTGCTTAACTCTAAAATGAGATTGGAGCCCGTTCAAGAAAAAAATGCATTTTTACATGCTCACTTAGTTTTGAAACATGCCTAGGCATATTGGAAGTGGCCCCCAGGCACTCTGCATTGACCAGTTCAAATACAAGGCGAAATTAGCCAAGATCTGCCTGTTCCTAGGAAGAAATGATATTTTGCTTGTCGTGAAGCCAATGCCAATGGTGGATTGAGGACGGCCGGATGATCGCTTTTCTGACATCTCAGTCTTCTTTCTGGTGAGAGCGTCTTGTCTGTCAGTTCTCTCCTACCTTGAGATCATGTTTAGCTATTGCGATTGATCACTAGAGTAGAGAGTCAGGAGGAGGTATAGATGGAGAGGACTCCGAAAACCACAGGATTCTGGGAAAGCCCTTAGAAGGAAAGCAGGGCTTTCTGTGTCCTGCTCTGAGGCCTCTAGCAAGTCCTCAGGTTGCCAAAAAGACAAAAACAGACCTAGATCAGCGGCATGGCTCACCGCTTGATGATGGGGATAAAGGAGGAATTGCCATACATCAGCCTTAAAGAATCCCCTTTGTGAGTCCAGTGGACAAGAGAATCATATGACTGTCAAGCCATGCACAGCTCCAGCCTGTCTGAACCCACTTCTGCATTGAAACACCCTTTGTTCAGTGTCATTCCTCGGCACTGGCCTGTCCTTGAATCAAAGGCGCTCAGTTAGGATGCTCGAACCTGGCTAGACCTTCACAAGTGCACTCTAGCTAGGTGGATGTGCTTAAACCCACTGGGGTGACGGGACAAAGAGCACCCAAGTAGACAGACATGATAATGGCAGCTCTTAAAGGACTCCTAAAACTACAATCCAACAGCACCAAACAATTCTGCCTGGGGCCAAACGGCAGTGGTCAGTGGTCACCTGCCTCAAAGCCGGAAACGTTTGTGGTCAGCCATGTCCTCCCCATCCCAGCGATTTTGTATCTCAGGCAGAATTCGATTGAATCCCACTCATCAATGACCCAGAAAAGCAGATCCATAAAACTGTCTCTTCAGGAGAGATTTTGGACTCAGGGAGGACAAGAAGGAAGAAGTTCTATCCACTGTGCTATCCAGCTTTCTTGAGAAAAAGCACTTATTAAATGCCTACAAAGTTCTAGGCCCTCCCAGTGGAATTGTGGGTCAGCTAAGGAGGGGTCAGGGGGGCTTGGGGAGAGGGAGAACATGAAACATGTAACGAGGGCAAAACATTCAAAATAAAAATGAAAAACAAACCAACAAACAAAAGCAAAGTTCTAGCCCTGTGCTAGCTACTAAGGCTATAAGTGCGAAAACTGACAAAATTCCTCTTCTCAAGTAGTTTGCATCGTTTTATTCCCAACTCTGGAAAATACATCCCCTAATGCAACCCCCCCCCCCCCAATCAAATGAATCTCAGCAGCAAAGCAAGGCAGCCAAAAGAATGTCATTAAAAATCAACAACTCACTTTCTGTCTTAGAATCAATACTCAGTATATACATTGCAAGGCAGAAGAGAGGTGTAAGGGCTTGGTGATCCTGGTTAAGTGAGCTGTCCAGGATCACACAGCTAGAAAGTGTCTGAAGCCAGATTTAAACCCAAGACCTCCTGTCCCTGGACCTGGTGCTTTATCGACTGAGCCACCGGGCTGCCCCAGGATGTAATTTGAATAGAGCTTAACAAACTGGTGAAACTTGGATCCTGGGTACAGGATGCTGCTATGTAGAGCACTGAACAGATGCCATCTACCACTGGGAGTCGTCCACTCTTTCTCTAAACACTCTTTCAAGTCCTGGATCTGGAGTTTGGGAGAGGGCTTGCTTGTTGAGCCTGGAGGGCTAACCTTGTAGACAATATTGAACAATCCCAAAGTCCGTGGCCCTTCTGTACAGCAAGAACCTTCCTTGGGGCAGCTGGGTAGCTCAATGGATTGAGAGTCAGGCCTAGAGGCAGGAGATCCTGGGTTCAAATCCAGCCTCAGACACTTCCCAGCTGTGTGACCCTGGGCAAGTCCCTTGACCCCCATTGCCTATCCTTACCACTCTTCTGCCTTGGAGCCAATACACAGTATTGACTCCAAGACAGAGGGTAAGGGTTTAAAAACAAAAACAAAAACAAAAACAAACAAAAAAACCCTTCCTTTCTCAGACTGGCCCACATTCCCCCATCTTCTCTGCTTCCACGTTTGCTGCAGTTTAGGGGATTTACTTATGTATTAAAATATCCCAGACACTGTGAGAATATGTCGGGGGGCCTTGTCTCTCCCTTTTTTTTTCCATCTCTTTTCCCCAAGTTCCATCTCTGCCTCCACCATAATGGCTGTCCTGCCTCAAGACACTGAACAGGGAAAAGTTAGCTTCCCCCCAGAGCTCTGGCAGCTGGTGACTGGAGAGGGAATCGCCACGAGGCACCCTGAGAGCCTGTCCTGTGCCTGGGCCGCTGGGCTCGGACACTTGGCTCGGACAGCTCCGGAGGCAAAGAGCCTGTGGTAGAAGGAAGTCCATACGGTTTCTGCCCCCAGTCATGTTATCAGGCAATGAATGAGATGCTTTAAAGACAAAAGCAAACGCCCCACCACACATGTACAAGGAGACATTACAGACACCCTCACACATATGCCACCTGCACGCGTGGACACACATCCCTGAGACTCTGAGGAAACCGGCAGTCTCTCTAACCACACGCAAGTTTCAGTAGACCGTCAAAAGGCAGAGAAAGGTGGATGGGGGGTGCCATGAGGTGAGTCAAAGAAATGGGGAAACCAGAATGAAAGGGAGGAAGAAAAAGCAGAAGGCTCTCCTGCATGCGGCCTTGAAGGAGGCCTCTTTCCTGGGGAGAGAAAGCAGCTTTCTGGGTAAAGTTTCTAATTGCTCTGACTTAGCAACTGGCCAGCAGCTCAGAAAGGCCCAGAGGGAAGATGAACCAAGGAAGGCCGATTGATGTGTCTCCCGCGGGTTTAATTTTGGCCAGATTAAAGTAATATTCTCCTGGCTGGGTGTCGTGAGGAGGACTGGCCACCTGCTTGCACGAGCCTCAGAACTTATAGGGCTCCTTCCTTTCAACCTTCCTTTTTTCTCCCATCGGCCTCCCTGTGAAGGCAACATGGGACAGGAGGATGAGAAGGCAGATCTGAAGACAGAGAAGAGCTTGCCATTCACGAATCTCATCCCCTCAGCTGTCCACGAGACCTCCCTACAAGGCAGGCCTGACTCTGTTAGGTCGTCATCCCAATCAATAAACTCCCAGAATCCCTTCACAATCTGACCCTCTCATACCTTCCCAAACCTCTTCACCCTTTTGTTACTCGGATCTTCTCACCAAGAGACTCCATCTTTGAACTTGGCTATTTCCTCTGACTGGTCCTCTCCTTCCTCATCTCTACCTTCCTCCCTCCCAGGTTACCTTCAGATTTCAGGTACAATCTCACCTGGTACAGGAGCCCTTCTCATTTCTCCTCAGTCTTAATGCCTTTCCTCCCCCCCAAAAACAACTTCTAATTCATGCTGTCTAGATTTCGTTGGTTGGAGTTGTTTACATGCTTTGTCTCCCTTCAACTAGGAGTCCCTTGGGGGCGAGTTGTTGTTTTTTCCTCCCCAGCACTCTGAAACAGTGCTTAGAGCCAAGTGAGTGCTTAACAAATAGGCTGAGCCAGTCCTGACTTCTTTCTGAAACTTAGATCTATAACATGGGCGAGTTCATGTGATTGGCACATTTTGACTAGGACTTGGCATCCTCATCTGGGAAATGGGGGAGCTGGACAAACGGCCGTTAGCCTGGACAAAGAGCCTCCAGCTTGAAATCGGTGATTCTAGGATGCTGGACGTTCCTAGGCAAGGGAGAAGCAAAGTGGATTTTGGAGGTTTTGAAGGTCTCTCGGTGAAGCTCTCTGGTCGTATTTTTGCTCAAAGACAAGGAGATGGCCAAAGCGGAGGGCCATCAAGCTAATACTTCTTCCCAGCATCCGTAGAAAGCTTTCAAATGTGCAAAGCCCTTTAGATGTGTGATCTCATTAAGACTCCTTCCACTTTCCAGGTAGGCACATGATTATACTCATTTTCCAGATGAGGAAATCGTGGCAAAGAGAAATTAAGTAACTTGTCCAGTAAGACGTCGATAATAAGTATTTGGGTCAAGATCTGAGCCCGAGTGCTTCCAACTTCCAGATGGAGCATTCTATGCAGTGCGCATGGAGCTGTCTCCAAACCAAGTTGTCTGAGCTGGCCATTAGCAGTGAGAGTTATTGGGATGAGAGAGAACAGGCAGCATAAATCATCCCGTTGCTGCCTTTCTGGCAGGATGTTTGGTAGCGAAATATTAGTTTATTGTAGGTAGTTGCTTCATTTCATCCCAATAGACATGAACAGCGTTACTTCCCCAATAAAGTCAGCTGGTTGACACAATTATGTATATATTCCAGTTAAATGAATGGTTCTCTGTGAGGCAGGCAGTTGGGTATTCAGGGATGGGGTTGGAGTCCCAGGCTTGGTGTCAGGAAGACTCATCCTCTTGAGTTCAAATCTGGTTTTGTGTGTCCCAGGGCAAGTCATTTCATCCAGTTTGCCTCAGTTTCTTCATCTGTAAAATGAACTGGGGCAGGAAACAGCAAACAACTCCAGCATCTTTGCCAAGAAAATCCCAAAATGGATCATAAAGAGCCAGAAATGACTGAAAAATAACTAACCAACAAAAAGCTTTTTGTGGAAAAGGGAAGGATTCTAGAGCTGGAGTCTAAGGGTCTGGGTTCATATCCTGGCCCTTCCATTTCTTGCTTGGGGAATGTTGGACTTTACCTCCCTGATTATAATTTCCTTAAACGTTAAGATAACAATGGGTGACTATAGAGGCCCCTTTTGTCCCTACATGAATGGCTTTCTCCTGCTGGGTTTCTTTCCCTATTAGGGCTCTTCATAGGAACTCAGTCTATTTTGAATCATCCCCTCATTAGGCGATAATGAAATAGGCATCATTCTACTTCTCCCAGTCCAACTATCCCATTGCAGGAAGCTAATATGGAGTCAAGGAAACCATGCTGGTCTGAGAGGGAAAACTAGATTATAATTCCTTTTCCTTTCTTTTCTTTTCTTTTTTTTTAAACCCTTGTCTTCTATCTTACAACGGGTATTGTGTATTGGTTCCAAGGCAAAAGAGAGGTAAGGGCTAGGCAATGAGAATGAAATGACTTGCCCAAAGTCACACAGCTAGGAAGTGTCTGAGGCCAGATTTGAATCCAGAACCTCCTGTCTCTGGACCTGGCTCTCAATCCACTGAACAATCCAGCTGCCCCCTATCATTCCTTTTCTGTCTCATGTGGCGGTCTGTGTGACTTAAACCAACTCCCTTGAGCTTCTTTGACTTCATTCTCTTGATCTATAACATTTTCATCTACCAGGCCATAAGCAGCCAGCAGAATATAACCTCCTTGAGGGCAGGACTCTTGAATTTTTGCCTCTGTGTCCCCAGTCTCTATTACAGTTCCTTGTACATAGTCAGTACTTCATAAATGTCTGCTGCAGCTAGTTTCTCCCAAAGACAGAAAATACAGTTTCCTCCCTTCTAAATCTCTTGCCCAGGAAGACACAGATAGTGTCTGTGGTCAGATGTGAGCCCAAGTCATTTGGACTTCCAAATCCACCATTGTAGCCATTGTGCCACGAAGTGTCTCAAAACCAGGGCTGGAGGGCACACCGAAGGCTACTGAAAAATAATGAGGATACCAGTGTCTCTAGCTGTTGTTGATGTGCGTGTGTGTGTGTGTGTGTGTGTGTGTAATCTATGAGTATGAAATGTTTCTTATACTCACATGCTTGGTTGATGTGTAGGGTAGGTTGGCTGACCTACTTTTCCCTGCCTTCTATTTTGTTATTGTTAAAAGACAGGATTCTCTGGGTAGGAGAGAGAGAGAGAAGAGTTATATATGGAACAGAGAGTTAAAAACAAATATATATATATATATATATGTATATATATATATATGTATAAACACACACACATATATCTATACATACACATACCATAGACACACACACACACACTCACAATGTTTATTGCCCTGAGAAACCCGGGGACTGTGTCATTTTCAAATGCTCTACCTGTCCCCAGCACCTAGTCTAATGTTTGACATTCAGTAGAACCTTAATAAATATTCCTTGAATTTATTTTAAATATAAAATGAAGTCATTGGCCTGGAAGTTTGGAAACGTCCCTTTGGGGACATCGTTTCTGTCTTTTACGTGTTTGTGAGGTCTGCCCAGAGAAAGGAATTCTGAAACTCCCAACCCCCAAAGCTCTCCTGCTGGCGGCCCCAGACGCCTGGCCCAGGGGCACACCCAGGTAGATCCCATGCTCAGTTCTGATTGCTTTGAATAATAACCCATTTGGGCTGCTGCTGGTGGTGCTTCCCATTGACATGCTTTGCTTAAGAAAGTGTGAGCCGGCAACGTGCAGAAGTTAATTCTTCAATGGCCATGAAACATGCCTGCATCGAAGCACACTGGAACTAGGGGAGATCATAGGTGGATCCCAGAAACTAGAGACCAGTAGGATTAGTGCTGATCGCCAATGAAATCCCCAGCTAGATCATGACAGGTACATGAACATGTAAGGAAGGCAGAGGCCAGCACCAGAAATCACCATGGAGGTGGTCAGAATAAACTCACTCAATTGATTTGCTCTCCTTTGGTGAGAAGCTTATTAGTGTGAGGCAGAAGGCTGGTGGGCTAGTCATTGGGTACACTGATTCCAGCAAGGCTTTTGGCAAAGTCTTTTATTTTAGCTGTGTCAACAAGCAAAATTCCTAGGCTTGCAAATAGAATTCCTAATATCACTAGCATTTATATAATGCTTTATGTGCTTCAAAGTGACATATATAATAATTGGATTTTTAAACCAACCTTTGATTTAGGTGCTGTGATGCTAGAACCCCCATTATATAGATGAGGAAATTGAGAGGTAAAGGGATTTTTCCAGGGTTCTGTCAAAAGGAAATGAAACAAGCTCTTGTTCTCTCCAAGTCCAGAGTCCTGTCCACGATGCCACCTGGGTACTCAATAAGAGTAAAGCGATCTCAATTCAAAATTGAGTTTACAACTCTCTAAAAAATATCCCCAAACAAAATAAAAGCGATTCTTACTGGACAAGTATCAGCCTCAAAAGTGGGTGCTCCAACTCAGAGTCACTAACTTTAAACCAAATGATTTTGTTAATATAATTTGTTTCTTTTGTCATTGGCTCCATCTGATCTCATGTATTTGAAATATGACAGTGAGACAAGGGGGCCCAAGCTTCATCCTGTGGCCAAAAGGGCACGACATAGACCCCAACGTTGAAGGATCCCTATTCTTTTTTTTTTTTTTTAACCCTTGTACTTCGGTGTATTGTCTCATAGGTGGAAGATTGGTAAGGATGGGCAATGGGGGTCAAGTGACTTGCCCAGGGTCACACAGCTGGGAAGTGGCTGAGGCCGGGTTTGAACCAAGGACCTCCTGTCTCTAGGCCTGGCTCTCAATCCACTGAGCTACCCAGCTGCCCCCGTAGGATCCCTATTCTGTTGGCCTCGGCCTCTACTCTTTACCATATGATGCAGGAAGCGCAAAAACAGAAGAAAGGGCTCCCTCCCTCTTGCTCCTTCCCCCTCCCAAAGATGGCAGCCAATATGATACAGGTTGTACATGTGTTATCATACAAAATGTATTCCCACGTTCATCATGTGAAAGAAGAAACGTAATGTTTACACTAGAGAAAAAGTCGTAAAGGAAATAAAGTGAAGAATGGTACTTCAAAAACAAACAAACAAACATAAAAACAAAAACAGAAGAAAGGGAAAGGAAACGGTTCTGAAAGTCATCCAGTGAAAGCTGGATGACCACTAATGGAGATGTTGGAGATGGGATTCTTGTTCGGGTTGGTGGTCGGCCCTGACGGTGCCGGTATTCTTGTCTTCTCTGAGATTCTAAGACTAGCTGCGACCCTGATTGCTCTCCTCATAGTTCTATGGGGCCCCACAGTGTCTCCAGAAAAGAATCATTAAAATGCAGATGCCTTCTAGTCTTCCTTACTTCGCACTGATTGATTGGCCAGATTACCTCATTGAAAGCACAGGTCTGGGAGATATGAGAAACAGGGAAGGTGAGTCTCTGTGCCAATGGGTTGGATAGTGCAGCCGTGTGAGAGCCCTGGGCTAGGGAGGGTGGATCGTCGGTAATGGCTTGACTAGGCCTTCCAACTGGAGGTCTTAACATGAAAGAGCAAAGCCAAAGGAGGAAGGAGGCCTCAGGATCTGCATGGCACACTACACAATTTTGCCCAGGGCTGCCCTTAGTTGGAAGTCCTATGAAGACTGTGGTTTGCCTGGAGTGGTGGGTGATTAAAGCAGCTTCTGTTTAGTACCTACCTCAGAAAATAGAAAGCAAGAATGGTGTGTATGTGTGTATATATCTGTGGGTTCAGTTGTATGAGGTAAGCGTGTGGTGTTTATCCTGGGTAGCATCTCTCCGTGGGTCTGTATGTGTGCTGTCTAAGTGTCTGGGGGCTGTTTATGTCTATCCGTGTATTTGTGTGGTGAGTATGTGTGAGCCACTGAAATAGAAATAGCCCAAGTAACTCCCTGAGAACTCGATGTCTAGCAGGCCAGTGTCTAGATCATGGTGGCTCTCTCTCTCTTTCCAAGTTATATGCTAATGGAGCCTTATTTTTTCTGAAGAGCTTGATGGTGTTTGGATTGTTTTTTTTTTAACCTTAAATTTATTTTATCTTATTTTGAATTAGACAAACATTAAGAAACACAAAGAGTCTCATATACAAAAAGGAGGATTGTACATAGTACTATGCATTCCACTAACTGCTTTGTTCATAAGCTTTTCTCTTTCTGTCTTACCTCTATAGCACATTCATCACCTTAATTTTCCTGGTTCTGCTTATCTCTGTTTGCCTCTCAACTTCCTTCTCTTCGGGTTGGTGCACTTTTCAAAGTCATTCCTTGCTGCTCTTATCACTTTATACATCACCAACATTACCCCATCTTCTCCCCAAGTCTTGTTCCCAAACCAAACAAAGCATAAAGCCCTGCCTTGTAACCAATAAACAGAGTTAAGCAAAACAAGCCCACACGTTCAGCATGTCCAAAAAGGCGTCTTTCATTCTTCATCTCTAGGGCAGGGATGGATTCTTGATCGTAGCTCTCCAGATGGAAAGAAGAGGTGTCCTCCTTCTCCTCCTTCTCCTCCTTCTCCTCCTTCTCCTCCTTCTCCTCCTCCTCCTCCTCTTCCTTCTCCTCCTCTTCCTTCTCCTCCTCCTCCTATTCCTCTTCCTCTTCCTCCTCCCAGATGATGCAGGTCTCCTTTCACTGGGCATGCTCAGAATGTGATCTTTCCTCATCATCCTCTTCCCCTCAAAGCCTAGATTCTTGCCTAACATGCCAACATTTGATGTGAATCGGATACAGCAAATAGAGGAGACCCAGGTTAACAGTCTAAGCCAGTGATTCCCAAAGTGGGCGCCACCTCCCCCTGGTGGTTGCTACAGTGATCCATGGGAAGCAGTGATGGCCACACAGAGGGCAGTGATAATATGTGACAGGGGGTGCTAAGTCATATTTTTTCTGGAAAGGGGGTGGTAGGCCAAAAAAGTTTGGGAACCACTGATCTAAGCAATGACCCTGAGTCCATTTAGATCTTAAGATCTGTAAGAAACATCATATAATTTTTAAAAAATCATACATGTGAACCTGACAAGTCACTTAATCACCATGACCTCACCCTTACCACTCGTCTGTCTTGGAATCAATACACAGTATTAATTCTAACATGGAAGGTAAACTTTTAGAAACAAACAAATACACACACATAGAAGCTCTAAGCCCCTCAGCAAAGAATCCAAGACTGTTCATTAGAATCTATTTAATATTCGACATGAATAAATTCATTCAAGCTAGCCTTTGGAATGGCCTCTTTTCACTCTTTGGATGCAAATGAGGACATATATCACTTAAAAAAAAACTAGAAAAGTCCTTTTTTTATCTAGAGAAAACGTTAGCGTGCTATTGGAAACAACAAACCAAAAGCTTAAAATAAATAATTTGGATTGATTGATTTTAAACCCTTACCTTCTGTCTTGGAATCAATTGATTCCAAGGCAGAAAAGTGGTAAAGGTTAGGCAATTGGGGTTAAGTGACTTGCTTAGGGTCATAAAGCTAGGATGTAACTGAGGTCACATTTGAACCCTGGACCTCCAGCCTCTAAGTCTAGCTCTCAATTCATCAAGTCACTTTAGCTGCTCCCAAAATTTTGGATTTAAACAACCTTTTTCAATAGAAAATGGGAGAAAAAAGAGACATTAAAACTTTTTCACTCTTGTCTTCAGTCTTTAAAGTCATGAAATCTCACATCCTCAATCTGAATTCTTTGCTGAGTAAACCAGAGTATTTGTTTGGTGGTGACACTAGTTCAGGAATAAAAGACTTCAGTGTCCTCAGGGATCCAAGCAATACAAGACCCCTGCTTCTCTCTACTTTAGCTCAATTCTTAGTCTCATTTCTTCTCTCTCTGTTCTCTTATAAATCAACTTAAAACTCTCAGGTCAGAAGAACAACTCCCTTCTACTTAGAGACTAGGAGAGTTCCTTAATCTCTTGCTGAATTATTAAGATCAATACAAAAGGGGCAGCTGGGTAGCTCAGTGGATTGAGAGTCAGAACAAGAGACCGGAGATCCTAGGTTCAAATCCGACTTCAGACACTTCCCAGCTGTGTGACCCTGGGCAAGTCACTTGACCCCCCATTGCCCACCCTTACCACTCTTCCACCTAGGAGCCAATACACAGAAGTTAAGGGTTTAAAAAAATATCCATACAAAACCCCTAATATCTTTAGTAAAGATTTCCCTCCTGACCATGGGGGAAAATTGGCTCAGCCATCTGAAAATTCCATTATAAGAGAATCAAAGTCAAGCTTATTGACTTGTAATTTGCAGACTATTTTTCTCCGTCCCCCCTTTTTTTAAAGTATGGACGAACTTTGCCTTCAGCCATGCAGTACTTTTCTAGCTGTCCAAGGGTCCACAAGTATAGAGACAGTGGCTAAGCAATCACACCTATCTATTTCTTCAGAATCCCTCCATGTTGTTTATTTGGTCCACATGATTTAAGACTTCTAAGACTGTAGAAAGCTCTTTTTATGGCTTCATTGATCTCATCTATCTTTTCATTTACTTCCCCTCATTAAGCTCTTTTATTATCTCTTCCTTGATCATTTAGCTATCAGCTGACTTTTAGGCATGTTTTTATCCTTATTTTTAAGTTAATCCTCTGGGGAAGAGAAAAATAGAAGCAAAACACAAGATAAATAGTTCTACTTTTCCCTCTACAATTCAATATTATCACCCTAGAAATGATGCAGAGTGATCATCCATATGTCTTCTTTGAAAAGTCTATGTTTTCCAATAAAACTTTAAATAAAACCTCCCCGTCTTTAACATTTCTCATCAGCCTCAGCTCCTACTGAGGCTTAGTGGTTCTGAAAGAATTCTTCCAATAGTGTCAGATTTTTGAATTCATGTTTTTTTCACTTGATTTTCCTTCCATTGTCTCTAAACATTAAAATCTATGCTGGTTGGGTCAGAGAGTTCCCTGTGCATCCATATCAAACTTTGTAAATAGTAGTTCTTTTGGCTCATTTTTTGGACTTTTTCTGTCTTTCAGAATGTGATTTTTGAGTGCTTCTCATCCCACCTGGCCTGACTTACTTTAAATAATTTTAAGACCTGAGAGGAAAAGAGAGAGAAGGAGGGCAGAAGGGAATGATTGAGAGAGAGAGAGAGAGA
>NC_058132.1:646236577-646240624 GCF_016433145.1 Gracilinanus agilis | reverse complement strand
GAGGGAGAGAGAGAGAGAGAGAGAGAGAGAGAGAGATAGAGAGAGAGAGAGAGAGAGAGAGAGAATATGCATATAGGTGAATATCTGTCTGCAGGTCAGAAATACTCTTGCAGTTCTTTCTCTAAAACCTTTCCAGAGTGAGTTGTTTCAGTCTAGAAATCGGAGGGGCTGTTTGTTCAGAAACTCTCCTGGGTATAAAACATGCATATTTGAAAACCCACCTGAGCAAGCAAGCAAGCTTTGAGGTGACGAGCTAGCCCAATCCTGGAGAAAAGGAGCAGGATCTCCAGGGAGACCGTTTTTCTCCTGCTCCTCTCCCCGAGTAGATGGCTCCCACATGAGCCGGTAATTAAAACGCTAGCCAGCAGTGAGCTGAAAAGCCCTGTTGGATTATCAGGAAAAGAAGGCTTTGAGGCATTGTCTGAAAGAGCATCCTCGAGGGTGGGGTGGCCCAGTGCCAGTCCTCATGGTGGGTGTGGGGGCTGCAGGAGGGATGGAGGGAAGACAGCTGTCTTGCAGGGGAGACCAGGACTCAGATTGCCACTTGGGCATGCCCTTTCTGATGGTGGTGGTCCCCCTGCCCTGGCCGTGGTTCAGAGGGACGGACGTGTGCCATGCCCTCCCCACCCCCCCTTCCCCCTCTCTTAATGGTGGGCTTCTCCAAGCAGGTTCCTAATTGTTGCGTGTCATTCATCAGGAATTTAAAATCTCTAAGTCGGTGATTGGAAGGCAGATTGTAGGGAGAGATTCTGTACCACCCATGACTTCCCCATTGTCTCCTGGCTTTTAAATGAGATGACGACACCGGGCCAGGTTTCTCAGAACTGCTCCCAAGGTAAACAGAGCAGGGCCTGGTCAGTGTTTTTCTAAGCCCTCTTTCCCTCTTGCCCCTTCTGTACTCCTGAGAATTGGGCTGGACCCCTGCCGAGGCAGTTTCAATGAGCTCATCGGGACTTGGGGGCTGGGCTAATTAAAAGCTGGGTAACCTCTGCTCCTGTTTGGGTGGGGGAACATGGGGAAACGTGGAATGGGGAAGGGAGCAAAGGAGGGCTCCAGGGAGAGGGGAGCGTTTCTGCCAATTTCTTTCTTTCCTCCTTAAACATCGTCTCCCATTGGAAGTAGTCTTAGCTTCCTCTCTGGTGCTTGCTGAACTTGGGACTCGTGTGGGCACGTCACGCGTCTCAGAACATGCCCTGGTCCCCTGACCTTGAGGTATGGGGAGAAGAGCAACGTGCCTGCTTTCCAGGGAGCCCTGGGGAAGAGACGTTCGGGGATGCTCTTAGGAGAGAGGTTGGAGCATTCCCTTCAGCTCCCTCCCAGAAAGACTGCGGAGAGCTTTTGGTCTGTTTTCTCTCACTCCTCTCTTTGTTTAAAGCTCGGTAATGAGGAGGGCCCGGTGCAAAGGCAACATTAATTACAGGAAACATTCCACCTTTTTTTTTTTTTTTTTTTATCATGTAGTTTGTGAGCTGTGCTTTTTCTGTTCCTTGTCATGTCACATCTTTGCTGTTGTTGTTAACTTATTGGCACAGTTAGTTTTAATTCAATAGCATTTCCCAGCAAGCACCCAAATAAACCTACTACTGATTATATTCCCTTCAAATGGTTTTATCAGTGGCCAACAGCCAAGAGAAGCATCCTTTAATGTCAACAGAATGGCTCTGACATTGACGGCTGCAACTGGCCAGTTTTCCTTCCAATCCTGCTGCCTATTTGCAAAGTTCCCATCCCTGTTTTTGACTGGCTCTACTGTTGTTTTATATCTTCTATTTATTCAGTGCCATTTTGTGAAAGTCATCCCATGGGAGGCTGATTATTTTTTTAAACCCTCACCTTCCCTGTCTTGGAGTCAATACTGTGTATTGGCTCCAAGGCAGAAGAGTGGTAAGGGTAGGCAATGGGGGTCAAGGGACTTGCCCAGGGTCACACAGCTGGGAAGTGTCTGAGGTCAGATTTGAACCCAGGACCTCCCATCTCTAGGCCTGATTCTCAATCCACTGAGCTACCCAGCTGCCTCCGGCTGATTTTTTAATATTAATCATTCCTTCCAGAATGGTCATATTCATTATATTCATCTTCTTATTTTGATCATCTAGTTCCCAATAAAGGCAGCTGGGTGGCACAGTGGAAAGAACATGGGAACAAGAAACAGGTTGACGGGTTCAAATCTAGCCTTACACATTTCCTAGTTATATGTCCCTGAGCAAGCCACTTCACCATGTTTGCCTCAGTTTCCTCATCTGCAAAATGAGTTGGAGAAGGAAATGGAAACTCACCCCAGCATCTTTGCCAAAAAAAAACCCAAAAAACTCTCAAGGAATCACAAAGATTGAACAACAATAAAACCCAAACAATGTCCCTATGACTATAAATGGCTAGATAAACCTTAGCATACTATGTGAACGTCAGTTAGGGACTACAATACTGCAAACATGGAAAGAATTGGATTTGAAACTGAATCAGAGCAGAAAAATGGGCCAGTTTGCCTTTGGGAAATTTCAAGGTTCTTCGAATGACCTCTTTTCTTCTGGAAACAAAGGCCCATCTTTTTTTTTATCACTTATATTCTTCCAATCATGTATGAGTGAAACAATGAATATTACAATCTTCATCAATTCATCAATTAACAAGAATCTATTAAAGTACTCATTATGTGCCAGATAGTATACTAGTCTTAAGCAATGCACAGACACAATTTGAACAGTCCTAATTCTCAAGGACCTTGCAATCTAATGAGGAAGACCACATATACATACATACATACATACATACATATATGCATCCATGTATAAATGTATAAATATATACATTCTTATTTAGTATGTACAAATATGATTCAATTAAGATGTTGAGATTTTATTATACCTAGTTCATACCTCTTTCTTATTGATAAACCTGAGAGACTTCCTAGCCTTTCAAAAGTATAACCACAACAAAAAAGTGGGCCAGTTGCCTAGTGAAAGAGAAGGATCATCATACCTAGACTGCGTGCCACACTGATTGCATAAAATATCCAGTGACCAGGAGAATTTGTAGGGAATGGGGAGAAGATGTCAAAGCTACATTTAAAAGTCTAGGACTTTGTTGGCAAACCTATGGCACATGTGCCAGAGGGGACTGCTCCCCTCCCCCTCTCCACTGAGCCTTTATAGTGAATTTATGGAAAGACATGCACGAGAGTTGTATGGGATGGGCTAACCTGGTAGGGTCACAGTCTACATTGGTGGTAACACTTTTACATATGAAGTCAAAGATAAGTCAGAATATTTGAATACATTAACATTTTCCTGGAAATGAATCTGTTTGCTGTTAATCACCTCTTTTGGATATAGCAATGGTAGTGGCATCCCTGAGCCAAGTGAAAAGGAAATGATTTTGTACAATTACAAATAGTTGTCAAGAAACATTAGCCCAATTGTTACTCTGTGGGTGGTGAATGGGTATACCTGGTTCAATCTAAAGATTGTCCAGACACCACAGATTATTGGGTCACATTTCTTAAAGTAACAAACTTGGCTTTGTACGCAAGTGACAGTTTCCTTCCTGGACTGTGTTTGTAAGTTGGCAGGAGAATGAGTCCACTCTTACAACCTGTCTAGGTTCTACTTCCTGTAGGTCCTGAAGAGCAGCCTCTGTTATGGACAGCATTTATTTTTGAAAAATTGGCATAAGTAGCCAAAAAGAGCTGATTCCATCAGCTCAGAACTTTAAAAAAGTGCCCACCGTTAACTTCCCATGAGAGTGACTGGACTTACCAACTCATTTGTGCCCGTTTTTTTGGAGTACCTTTTTTAAGAGCCACATATCACTTTAAATTGTCTATGAGTAATGTTGGCCCATCAACAAGCATTCATTGATCATCTACTATGTTCCAGGTACTTCACTAACAGAAGGAAAGAAAGAAAGAAATGAAGGAAGGAAGGAAGGAAGGAAGGAAGGAAGGAAGGAAGGAAGGAAGGAAGGAAGGAAGAAAGAAAGAAAGAAAGAAAGAAAGAAAGAAAGAAAGAAAGAAAGAAAGAAAGAAAGAAAGAAAGAAAGAAAGAAAGA
>NC_058132.1:646227154-646236529 GCF_016433145.1 Gracilinanus agilis | reverse complement strand
AGGAAGGAAGGAAGGAAGGAAGGAAGGAAGGAAGGAAGGAAGAAAGGAAGGAAGGAAGGAAGGAAGGAAGGAAGGAATAGAGAGAAGGAGGGAGGGAAGAAATGAAGAAACAAAGGAATGAAGGGAAAAAAGAAAAGAAAAGAAGAAAAATGATTAAAAGAAAAACAACAATGATCATTCTCAAAAAACTAAGAGGGAGAAGACATGCAAACAATTTTGGACAAACAAGGTATGTACAATTCTGTTGGAGACAATCATTAAAATACATTAGCATTAAGAAGGCAGGAAAGGCTTCTCATAGAAGATAGGACTTGAGTTTTGTAAGAGGAAGGCTTTGATCCTCCTAGGGGTCTTGGACTTTGGATCCTAGGCTGTTTTAGGAGGTAGTAAGCAAGCGGGTAGTAGTGATTTGATGCATGCCACATGCCTCTTTCTCTTTATTCAGAGGAGAACATTGTCTCATACATGCTCATCCTTTTGGATACAAATAGTAACAACTTGTATTTTGTAGGGGATGGGGAGAAGATGTGATAGCTACATTTAAAAGTCCAGACTTTGTTGGCGAACCTATGGCACGTGTGCCAGAGGGGACTGCTCCCCTCCCCCTCTCCACTGAGCCTGAGTACATTTCTCACCTCACCCTCCCTCTGCCCAGCCGCCCAATGGGAATGCTTCTTCTCTCCCCTGTATGGGGTAAAAGGGAGGCTCACATGTGGCATTAGGATGTAGTTTGGGCACTCAGTCTCTAAAAGGTTCACCATTACTGGTCTACGACAACATGGGAAATTAGACTAACTCTGAGTCAGTCATTCAGCAGAAGGATTTATATGGCCAGAGCACTCTCTGGCACTGTCCATTCAAACCTGTGACTTTCATAAATAAGTTTGTGTGTATATGTGTAAGTGTGCAGAAAATTATATAGGTCTTTGTATGTATGAACACACACATACACACACAGCTATGCTCATTTCCATGGAAGCTGTACACCACTAGCATCCCTGGTTCACCTCACCCTCTCTCTCCCTATCACTGAGGATCTCTTGTTTCTCTTCTGTACCTTCCACTGCAGGTCTCCACCTCTCAGTCCCCCGAGTGTCCTGTCTTACCCCCAATACCTCTCACCACATCCTAGATCGAGCAAGACAACACCTCAATGCTTTCCCCAAATAGAGCTAGACATTCATTTCCTTCCAGGCTTCCCTGAATGCTGATGGGTCCAGCCCCCAGCCTTGACCAGTTCTTACAGGTCAGCCCCTGAGAACACCAATGTGGGCCAGTCTCCACCGAAATGAAATGGAGCATACAAATGCAAAACTGGAGGCTCAGTTGCTGACTTCAAGGAACTTATTGGTTTACCACTAAAGGCACATTTAGAACAGAACTTCAAGTGGTCTCCCAGAGCAATGACACGTTTCAACTGTTTCAGAAGAATAGAGAAGAAGATGGGTGAATGAATCACTTTTCGACTGATACAGTATGGGTTTCGGGAGAGTTGTGGGGAGAACCACCACATTTCTTAGAACTTTATCTTTCTTTCCTCTCCTCAGAGATGCCGAGCTTGTCCAGACTTGGTTTTCTGGATGCTTATAGCAAAAATAATAACAACAACACTAAAAGCAAAGCCCTGGAGGCTAGAGATACCAGTTGCTAAATGTCTCAATTGATTTATTTTACTTGAAGTGCTGACCCTAAAAAAATGTTTTCTTTATGACACCATATTTTCCTTGGTAATTTTACTGGGGTGCCCTCTCCAAGTCCATTTCACAGCAATTGGCATGTCAATGGCCCAACATGTACTTGGCACCTGGTATGTGCAGCACAATGTACTTGGGGAAAGTAAACTGATCACCTGTGGGGCTAGGACCAACCCATTCTATGTAGGATTACTTTTCTAAAAACCTTTTTTATGATAACTTCAAAATGTCCTTAGTCAAGTCAAGAATTATTCATTAAAGACTACCTTCAGTGTATAGTGCACTGAGGCAGATTAACAGAAAAGTCTGAATTCATGTAATTTATACCCTAATAGATAAAGGGCAAAGTGGACTGGAAATAGCTGTGATACCAGTCTTCACATGACATCATTTTAAGAACTCTTAGTTCTACCCTCTCACTTTGGTCCATATTCCACACCTGGAGGGTGGCCAAAGCCATCTTTTTTAAGACAAATATCTGCCTCATATATTATTGAAGGGACTTTTGAAACCATTGAGTTCAATCTATTTACTTTATCATTGAGAAAACTGAGACCCATAAAGGTGAACTGAATTCCCAAGTCAGAATTTGAACCCAAGCCCTCTGATTCCAAATACAGAATATTTCTACTTGGCCACACTGCCTTCATAGATCATAGAGCCTTACCATCATGGAGTTTATAGTCTAGGACAGTGATGGACAAACTTTTTAAAGAGGGGGCCAAAGGAAAGGAAATGCTCCTCTGTCAGTCTGTTTCTAAGGCAACTCTTTTGAAGTTTCATTGTATTGTATCCTACTCATTGTATTTGTCAGATTAGGAATAATGTCATGAGGCAGGATAGAACATTTGTTTTTCTTCTGTGTTTCTACTCCCATAGTTTTTTTTCCTCAATGTGGATAGCATTCTTTCTCATAAATCCCTTGGGATTGTCTTGTATTAGCAAAGTCCATTATATTCTATTGTTCCACAGTGTTTCACTTTCTGGGTACAATGTTCTCTTGGTTCTGCTCATTTCACTCTGCATCAGTTCATTGAGGTTCTCCCAGTTCATATAGAAATCCTCTGATACATCATTCCTTATAGCCAATAGAATTCCATCACCATTATATACCACAATTTGTTCATCCCTTCCCCAATCATGGGACACCCCCTTGTTTTCCAATTGTCTGCCACCAGAAAGAGTGCAGCTATGAATATTTTTTACGAACATTTTTCTTTATTATCTCTTTAGGGTACAACCCTAGTAATGGTATTACTGCATCAAAGGGTATGCATTCTTTTAAAGCAGTTTGGGCATTGTTCCAAATTGTCTTCCAGAATGATTATATCAATTCACAACTCTACCAACAATGCATCAGTGTCCCAATTTTGCCATATATGAGTTCATTTAAAGGAGGAATCCTGGCTACACACACATACACCTGGATGGCCACCAGAATCCTGTTTTCTGAATGTAAAGGTCAAGCACCCAGATCAGAGATTTACAAATTCAGAGATGAAAGTGAGCTTTAAAATAATCAATTACAAATTCCTCTTTTCACAATTGAGAAAAATAGACATAATTTTTGAATGCAAAGCTTAACCAAATAGATCACTGATTCTGAGTGGAAAATCATGTGTTCTGTCCCCCTCATTTCTTAAGTAAGGGGATGGCAGTTGAGAAATTAAGGGATTTGCTCAGGCTCTCGGTGATACTTAGGAGAAGAGCTCACATTTGAACCACCACCTTCTGACTCAGAATTGAGGGCTTAGCCCACAGCATCATCACATTACCTGAGCAATCAGACCGACCCAGACAATTTTCTAGCACATCCCTGAGTATCTCAGTGGGGAGGCGGTGACCCTAAAGAAATTTTCCTGGAACACACAGAGAGGTGTAAGAAGGAAAGTTACTCTCAACCTCCAGAAGCCAACATACCTGCCTGATGGATGGTTTCTCATTATGGAGTGCAGAAGGTACATGGATATGTGACATAAAGGCAGAAAACTCTACTGCTTAACATTGAAACCAATAAACTTGAAATGCTCCAACCCAGATGAATCCATGCCCCATAGTTAGCTGCATGCCAACAACACTGAGCAAATGGTATTTAAATCCATGACAAAATGTTTCTAGTTCAATAAGCCCTGGGAATGTAGATCTCTGGTATGTGAGATATCACTCTGAGAGCCCATAATGAAAGAATTAAAAATAACACAAAAAAAACCCCTCATTTCTCTCTTAGTTACAAGTCTAAGACAGAAGGGCATGGGCTAGTCATTGGGTTAGGGATCTTGTGCAGGGTCACAGGACAGATTTGAATACAAATCCTCCCAACTGTAGGCATGGTACTCTATCAACTGTGCCCTAGGGCCAGCTGCCCCATGAAACTATTTTTTCTTAGGGAAATGTAACTGCCTAAAACTTGATCAAATCTTTTTTTTTTCAAAACCTTATTTATTTATTTAATTATCATTTATTTGTTTGTTTGTTTATTTATTTGTTTGTTTGTTTATAAGCAATACTGTGTATTGGTTCTAAGTCAGAAGAGTGGTAAGGGCTAGGCAATGGGGGTGAAGTGACTTGCCCAGGGTCACACAGCTGGAAAGTGTTTGAGGCCAGATTTGAACCTAGGACTTCCCTGTCGCTAGGCCTGGCTCTTAGTCCACTGAGCTACCCAGCTGCCCCCTCAAATCTTTCTTGAGAATTGGCATGTCATAGAAAATAGAAAACTTGCCTCAAAGTCAGGAATTCTGGGTTCTACCAAGTCCAACCTCTGCCATGCTCTCATCATATTATCCTGACCAAGCCCCTTCACTTCTTAGGGACACAGACTCCAAATCTATATAGAGCATGGCAGATGCTCTTCTGCATCAGTGGTTGAATTTTCTGCACTGGGAGTTCCTCATATCTATGAAGTCTCCAATCTAGTCAAAGGAAGTAGAAGATCTTCTCTACTCAGTCTAGTAACCAAAGTAGAAGAAATTAGACTTGGAATTTTCTTGATTGGGGACTTCAATTAAGTCAGCTGATGAACTTTTGTCTTTGAAGTCAAATGATTGTCCCTAACATATTTCCAGCCATTTGAGAGTCCTCTTGACTTTTGAGACACATCGCCACTCGCATCTACCCCCTTTTTCTCCCTTCTGTATCCCTGATCCTAGTTCAGCCCTTCATTTCCTCCCTGACTGTACTCCGAGCTCCTGACTCCCCCCACCAACCACCACCCCCTGCCTTTCCAGAACAGCCCACACACAATCGCTCAAATAATCTACCCCAAGCACAAATCTGAACATGTCCTCTCCACAAGGAACTTCAGTGATTGATTCTCTTTGCAAGTAAGACAAAAAACAAAAGTCACAGGCAGCCATTTCAAGCCCTTGTCACCTGGCTGCAGCCCACGTTCCCAGCTTTATTACACGCCGCTTTCTTTTTTACCTTCTCTATTTCAACTGATCTCAGCTATTTGTCACTCACTCCCCAAAATACCTCTCCATCTCTAACCCGTGTGCGCCTTGTCATAGACTGTCTTCCATGCCTGGAATGAAGTCCTTCCTTATCTCTGCTCTTGAAGATATTCCACTTCCTTTCAAGGTCCAGCTCTAAAGTTTCCCCAACCTTAGTTTGCTCATTTATAAAATGCTGAGAATGTCCTACTCCAGATCTAAACTGACGATCCTTCCTATATATAAACCTGTATTCCATCCCTTCAAGAAAGTCTTTCTTGATCTCTGTAATTGCTAGGCTTTTATCCCCTACACCCCCCCCCAAAAAAAAACCCATCACCCTTAAATCTTTAATGGTTTAATTTTTTTGAAGTGGTCTCTAACCTCCCTTAGGGGAGGGACCATTTTGCTGTTATTGTTTGGCATTTCTTTCTCGAAGTCATCTTGAACAAAGGGGGAGCTCCAGAAATACTTGTTAGTTTGGGTGCCATTGAATTTCAGAGAAACAGCCTACTGTAGTAGGAAAGGGGGTCCATTTAGAATCAAGAGATCTGGACTGAAATCAAGACTCGAGCCCTGTGTGACCATGAACACATTACTCATCCCCTCTGAGATGGAGATTGATTATGTTTAATTTACGACTGCAACATACCCTAAATGGCCATTTTGACAGAGATAAGGGACCAATCTGGGATTGCAGGGATATAGATTATAGAGATCGGCCAGGTGAGGAATCTCTCTCTACCAAAGCGGTTGACATTTTCTGTTCATCTTAGACTTTTAGAGGGTGGCCTATATTACCAAGAGGTCAAGTCCCTTGCCCAGCGTTACATAGCATTTATATCAGGGACCTGCCTTGAACCTAGTCCTCCCTGATTTTCCTCACATATTAGCTGATGAATCCATGCCTTTTCACTAACTGCCCCCTCATGCCAACAATTCTCTTAAAAAAAAAAAGGATCCAAAGTTCTGACAAGTTTGCTGTTGGCTTGGTGTAAAAGACGATTCCTTAATGATTGCCATAATATAGAAGTGCATTGGGCCACTGAAAAAGGTAGTGAGTTCCACATCCCTGAAATCTTCACCATCTCATTTTCTTCACCTCCTTCCTCAAATCCCTCCTTTAGCCAATTCTACTTAATGGTAATGTCTTCCCTCTAAAGTTATCTTCAACTTATTCCATACATATGTATAAAAACATACATATACATTTAGAGTTAGTTTTCATGTCATCTTCACCATTAGATGTGAACTCCTTGAAAGCAAGAATTGCTTCCTTTATTTTTCTTTCTTTGTGTCCCCAGTCCTTAACATAGTACTTGGAACACAGTAGGCACTCAATAAATGTTTGTTGACCTGACTCTACTTCTAGGACTTTGAGGATAGTTCTTTATCCATTAACTCCCCCCCCACCCAAAATGTTTCTCATCCAGTTATAATATTTAAGTTAGATAAGGATGTGAAAAGGCTTTATCTTCATTAAATCCTTCATACTTGTTAGTTATTACAATGAATATTTTCAACAATATGCCTAAGGGGCAGGGCAAAATATCTTTTCTAGGATGGAGTCAACCATTAGAAAATACTCCCATGCATCCATGATTGCCCTCTGGTCAGTGGCTCATATTTTTATGGATTCGTGGCCTCCCAGCCTCTTCGTAATTCTCATCCCATGTCAGTCCACAGATCCTCCATATTTCATGGATTCTTCTGCAATACTGAAAAATACATAATTCTTAGATGGTTTTAAAGGAAAGTGAGGAAGTGGGAAGCAGGTTAGGTTTTCCCCGGGTTGAGTATCTCTCACTCTCCTTGCAAGATTGGTCGACTTCTTTGGGGAGGTTCCTCCTCCCCCCCTCCTCCCCCCCAACATCTTCTTTGGGCCTTTTTTTTTTTATTGCAGCTTCTCCTTTTTAAGTCACAAAGTTTATCATTTTAGTCATGGTGAGCACTACCTCTTCTCAGGCAAGGAAATCAGTTCAAAAATACTTCTGGAGTTTTTCTAACTTTCATGGCACCATTCAGAACAGTCTATTTGCTGTTGAGTAGGAGGAACAATCAAGGGCTTCCATCATGGAAAAGAGGACTGCTATCTATTCCTTCTGGACTCAGAGGCCAAATCGGGAAGGAGGGATCCAAGCTTCTGACAAGTTTGCTTTTGGCTTGATATAAAAGATGATTCCTTTATGGTTGCCACAATATAGAAGTGCATTGGGCCACTGAAAAAGGTGGTGAGTTCCACATCCCTGAAAATCTCAAGTATACATTGTATGGGTGTATTTTATCAATTGTGGACATTATTCTAGTTCAGACAGGGGTTGAGCAGATTGCCCTCTCCATTCCATTCCAACCCTGAGACACAAGGATTTTGTGTCCTCTGATATTCCAAGTACATTAAATGATACTCCATCTTTTGTCAGTGTGAATAGGCCAAGCCCCTTTCATCTTTGTGCCTGGGCTATCCCTCCCCACGTTCACTCTTCTTTAAGGATTTCCCAGGAATCCTCTCCAAATTCAGAAACCGTGTTCTACCTTTTCCCTTGCTTCGAATGTGGAATAAATCAGAGTCTCCCGAGTTAGTGGGCCACCCATGTCAATAAATGGTTAAGCTTGTTGAGCCCAAGGCCCTGGAACCTTCTGGTCCTGAGCCAGGTGAGCAAAGAGGAGAGAAAGGCAGCACCTGCCGATGGGTTTGGAACAGCCTGAAGCCATGGATAGAATGTAAACACGTTCTGAAAACCTTATTGTCTGACTCTGTGCCAGCGTCTTTTGGGTTCTTGTCATGGAAAATATTTCGTCTGAGGTCATATAGTCAGCAAAGTAGCATTTAATACCATCCACGGTGCCAACTTGGTGCCCCCTTTTGTGTTCCTTAAATGAGTAAAGGGCTAACATTTCATGAAGCCTGTTTTTCAATATGCCCATATTATAAAAGGAGGAAGAACAAAATAAAGCGTGCCCCCTCTAAACTGATTTCTTTTTCCCTCTTCCTCCCTCCTCCTCCCCCTTCCACACACACACACACACACACACACACACACACACACACACACACTCTCACACTGTTTGCTCACTCCTACTTACAAGCACACACCCAACATTTAAAGCAGAAGTTAATGTCTGTGCTTCCTCATAAATTGTGATGTGATGCCTCAAGCTATGTTTTTAATTCTGCTGTTGAGCTTTGAGATTTGAGATGAGTGGAAAAAAGGTGTAGCTGAGTGAGGTAATGGAGGCTGCTCTCCCTCTTCCTGGAGATCTGGGGCTTTGGATCACCTTTGCTTCCCCTTAAATGATTTTGGGGAGAGAACCAGCGAAGGCTGGAATAGAAGTGGAATGGGGAACGGGGCAGCTTGGTATATCCTGCCATTAGAGAAAGTTAGTGCGAGCTTAGCTGGAATTGGGTTCTTGGAGTCATTGGGCATTCAAGATGGAAACGCCTCTCAGCTGCACAGGCTTGGTAGGAAAAGGGTCTTGACCAACACTCTTTCTCAATCCTCCATGTTAGATATGAGAAATCAGGCTCAGAAAGAGGCTCCCTCAATCAATCCACAAATCCACAAGCGTGAATTAAGCATCCTCTAGGAATGCAAATTCCTCTAATCTTTCGGTTTAGATTTCTCTTTTCCACACATCTTTAGGAGTCATCTCTGAATCCTCTTCCACTTAGGAATCATAATTGTTTCTGTTTTTTTCCTGCGTAGAATAAATCCTAGAGTCAGCAACGTTCTGGAACATGTATGTTAAAGAAAAGCTTAAGCTTGCTGAGCCCAGGGCCCCCGCCAGAACTTTCTGGCCATGTACATGTAAGCAGAAGAGCGAAGGCAGCTTCCGTACTTGTCCCTGACAACACTTGATGAAAATCACCCTCGTACTTGTTCTAAGGTCATGCCAATGGCCAAGTAGGGATTCGAACTCAGACTTGCTTGTTTGTTGTTTTTTTTTTTTCCCCCTTTCCCCCCTCATCGTCACAGAGCTGTTGAAAATCAGGATGAGTTTCCTTGAGACATAGTGAATCTCCCCTCAGCCAGCAATGGCTCAATGACACGACCACTCGTCGCTTGTTTGTGTGTATGTGTATGTGGGTGTCTTCTACATATGCATATGTACACGTTACATGTGCTCAAAAGGTAGTTTTATTGGTAGAGATAAGCAGGTTATCTCTAGTATCTATAGTTATTACATATAATTTATTACTTATACTTATGTTATATATATATATATATATATATATATATATATATATATATATA
>NC_058132.1:646182186-646217188 GCF_016433145.1 Gracilinanus agilis | reverse complement strand
AAAAAAAATCTCTCTCTCTCTCTCTCTTTCTCTCTCTCTCTCTCTCTCTCTCTCTCTCTCCTCTCTGTCTCCCTTACTCTCCCATTCGATTTATTCTTTTGGAAATCTACCCTGCTAAGGAAGAAAGAAAATTAAAATCTTTATTACAAACATATGTAGTCAAATAAGCTCCTTCATTGATCAATTCATTTTGTGTGCACTCAGATTTTCTCATCCCTCTGTCAGGATGTGGGCACCTGATTTAATCATGAGCCCTCTGGAATCAGGGTTGATTATTGTGTTGATCAGAGTTCTCAAAGAGTCAGATTTGTTTGTCTTTACAATATAATTGCTATTGGGTATTTTTTCTCTTGGTTCCTTTCTTTTCACTCTCTATCAATTCATATAAGTCTTCCCAGATTTCTTATTCTTTCTTATAACTACCATAATAGTATCATATCACATACAAGTACTATATGTTTAACTATTCCCGCAGTGATGGGCATAGCCTCATCTATCATTTTTTTTTATCGTTTCATAAAAGAACCACCATCCATATTGTTGTACATATGAGTACTTTGGGTTTTAATTTGAGATACCCTTTATATTGGTACTTTGCTGGAGCTACCATTTCCATTCAGAACTAGAGACAATAAGTCCATTAAACATTCTGCTCTAAAGGGTTCGTTTTCCTTGTGCCTGGCATATAGTAGGAGCTTAATAAATTACTGATGATTTATCATTTCCCATAGAGTATCTAACCCCTATGTTGGAGAATGGGAAAGTAGAACAGTGAAGGTCAGGTCTCTTAAAAAAAAGATGGTGTTTGAGCTGATTCTTGAAGGAAGTCAGTGAAGGTAAGAAGTGAGGAGAGAAGGCATGAGGGCATCAGAAAAATCCAGGGTAAATGCAAACAGATGGAGATAGAGTATCCTGTTAGTGGAACTGCAACTAGGTTGCCTTATCTGTATTGTAGATGTCATGGACAAGAAGAAGGTGTAAGAAGATTAGGTAGTTAAGAAAGGATCAGGCTATGGGGGCTATAAAAGACAATTTTATATTTGATCTTAGAGGTATTTGGGTATCTCTAGAGTTTATCAAATATTTATTGAATAGAGAAATGATATGGTCATGGTCATATCTGTACTTTAGGGGAATTCTTATGGTAGCTGAATGGAGGCTGGATAGGAGAAAGAAGAGGATTGACACAGCAAGCTCCATTAGGATGCAATCATCATTATTATTGCTATTATTATTATCATTCTTTGCAAACATCACAGAGCTTGTAAACTTCTGCCTCCTTTTAAAGATCTGTGACTGTGACATCATTAATGTAGGGAACTCCATGAAAAGGAAACTCCTTTTACTAATGCAGATCAACATCTTCTTATGGGCGTCAATAGTTACTCAGGGTATTGAGAGGTTAACCTACTTATTTAGGATCACACAGCCATTGGATAAGAGGGGTCATGATTGGATCCACATCTGCCTGTCTCAAAGGTCAGTTCATTAGTCACTAAGCCCTTCCTTCCATCTCTCTCTTCTGCAGTTAACAATACATTTCAATTATTGATATTTGTTATGTGGAATAATTTCCCAGTGCACCTTGCAGGAATATGGTGAAATGAATATTAAGTGCCAGGTAGTGAGCATTCTATTAGAAGTTCTGATGGTTTTATTTCCAGCCTCTGCTACTTTCAGTTCCACCTTCAATTGGTGAAACAATTAGCTTCTTTTTTATTTTTTTTTCCAATTCTCTCCCATTTCTATATTTCTTTATTTTTTCTATTTTATCTTTCTGCTTTAGACATCCAAGTCAGGCAAATGTCTACTTCTAGGTCAAAGCTGAATATACATCTAAGCACCTTCGGTTCAGAGAAGTATAGATGATGCCCGTGGAGATCGGCATGTGGCATACTGTGTATACCCATCTTCTGAGAGGAAGAGCACTCACTTTTGTGAACCTCTGCATCTTTTGGCAAAATTCTTCAGTTATTCCCAACCCCACCCACTCTACCACATGGCAGATTATTTTATTCCTAAATGTTCTCTTATTTTGAGCTTCCATTCATTCATTCATTCAATGGACAATTTAAGTATGTAGGGCTCATGAAAACAAACTCTATGGGATTTTTGCTAAATCATATGTTCCTATCTTTCCCATCCTGTCATTTTTAGGATCATAGATTTAGATTTGGGAGGGGTCTCAGAGGCCATCTAGTCTAACTTTGCCATTCTACATATTAAGAAGGTGAGGTTCAGAGAGTTAAGTGTCACAGGTAGCTTCAGAATGTAAGGCTTCCTGGCCCCTGATTCTTCACTTTAACACCCATCTCATACTCTTCAGGTCAGGCCAGTTGAGTGACTACTTGATGTTTGGGGGAGGCCCTCTTCATGGAATACCAGAGGCAGCAGGTATAAGGGTTCTTAGAGTGTAAGGGAAAGATCATTGGCTTTGGAGTCAGAAGAAATGGATTGCGATAACCCACCTCAGCCCGTTACTAACTGTATAGCTTTGGTCAAGTCACTTAGCATTCCTGCAGCTCAGCTTTTCCTCCGGAAATGAGAGCTAGACAAGGCGACTGATCATCTCTCTTTGTGTCTAGATCCATACTTCAAGGATGCTCAAACATACATGGTCTGCTGTTTCAAATTGAAGTATTTCTTAGCCTGGCAAGTGCAGTTGTGGCTGGGAGGCAGGAAGTCATTCTGTAGTCTGTATACCACAAATATTTAGCTCAGAGGATTCCCCCAGCCCACATGAGTATCACTGGTTTCTGTTGGCTCCAGGACAGAGAAGTTCCCTGCCTGGCTCTCACCGTGTAGATGGGCCCTAGAATGGGACCAGGTAAGGGCGCAGAGCTGGAGGAGCAACGTGATCTCTTCTCCTTTGAAAGCTGCTCCCGACGCCAAACAAGTCTCACCACCATGCATATCAACCAATCCAATCTAAACCCATTTTCTGAAAAGAACAATGTGTAAGCCCTGGTAGACAGCCACGTTTCCAGCTTTTAATACATTCCATCCTCAACTACAGCTTATAGAATTTCTCTCTTCCTTCAAGACCCAACTCAGGTGCCATCTTGTACATAAAGCCTATCCCAACCTCCCTACCACTGTCAGTGCCCTCCCACCACATCTTCCTTGGCTTTGTTTACTTGGTATTCATTATTATTGGTCCTGTTTACGCTTATTCTTTGTGGGCACATATACACTTGCCTTAGTCATTGGAGGGTAATCTTGAGGGCAGGGAATTCCTTATTTCTATCTTCATATCCTCAAAACTTTATAAAGTGCCAGCACGAGCACAAAATAGATGATTATTAAATGTTGGTGATGAATTAAGGAGGCCCCTCCCTGAGGATAATATCCATAAAGAGCAAGGGACGGTGAAACATAAACAGCTCAGTGATGTTTGAAACTCTGAACGCTGTGAATCATGAGAATACCCAAATAATATGGAATATCAATAAATCAGTTGGCTAGACTAGAATTAAATCTGGATGAAAGTTTGGATTATAGCAAGGGTCACAAGACTGATCCACCAAGAGCTCTCTGACTCATGAGATGCTCACACTTCTCGTTCATTTGTTAAAGCCAAGACCAGCTTCTTTATGGGTGGTTGGGCAGAACAATGGGCCTTTATAGAGGGTGCTTGTTAAGCTCGAATGAACTCAGAATGAACTGTAACCCACAATTCCACCAGGTTAGGGAGAATGGTGATGAAGAAACATACAGGGAGCTCATCACAAGGAAGACTTCACATTCATCGCTAGCATTTCCCTTTTCTTTTCCAGTCCGTTCCAGCACAGCCCTACTCTTGTGTTCCTCATAGATTCTGGTGTATGTTGCTGGAACTCTAAATCCATCAGAAGGACCCAAGTCATGGGATCATTAATTTGTAGCTAGAAAGGTCACTAGAGACCACCCCATTCTTTTCTCTTGTGTCATATACAAACTGAGGTACGGAGAGAGAAATGTCCAAGTTCCGACAGGATTCGAATTCAGGATCTCTGGTCACGAAGACAGAACTCTTCTTTTACTCCACATGACCTCCCTTGAATATGGAGGGAATGGAATTTCAAAGTCTGCCAATATAGCATCTTGATTAGTAGAAGGAAGTCCTTAAATCCTGGCAAGGATGTGGTGGAAAGGATTGTTGTTCAACCATGGATTGAGGTCAGTGGCCATCGGGGTCCCTCCTGACTCTGAGATTCTCCGATTCTTGGCTTCTGAGTACTATCAGAGAGAAAATTTGCCACTGATGTCCCATGGGTAACAGAAAGGCGTTGCCAATGTATGTGTTAATAATAATAACATCTGGATATTTCTAAGCAGATGGACCTGCCAGGGCTTGAAGTATTTCTTAGGATTTTATCTCAATTAGTCTGTCAGTGGGCAAACACTCATGAAGTGCCTACTATGATCCAGGCTTCCTGCTGGGATGCTAGAAAGACAATCTCTCATTTCCAGGATTAAATGTAAAATGTAAAATTTGATATGCAAAACCTTTTATAATCTTCTCCACACTTTCCAGGAAGTCCAGCACTCTTTGAACAAGTGACATTGACTTCCTTCAGGAAAAGCTTCCATCTCCCAACTCTAGACTTTTTCAAATTCAGACATCCCTTTGCCTAAAATTCCCTCACTCCCCACCTCCCATGATCTATTCTTCCCAGGTTCCTTCAAGGCCCATTTAAGTCCTAACTCTGACAAAATTGTCCCCAACCCTCCCCTCCCCACCCCAACATCTTAGTGTTTCCCTCTATTGATTATCTCCAATTTTTTTTCTATATGAATCTCATTTGTATGTCATCTCCCCCATTAAACTGGGAGCTCACTGAGGGCAGGGACTGGTTTTTATGTCTGTTTTTGTTTGAATCGCCAGGGCTTGGCACAGCCCTGGCACAGATTTGGAATTAAATTCTTTAATTAGCACTTGCTGTTAATTAGATGCTCTAATTAAATTAGAAAAGTAATGTTATGAATGATAGTGTCCTTTAGGACTTAGCATTTTAAGCAGCATCAGTGTTGACCAACTTGCAGGCATATGAATAATGAACAATAATAAATGCATAAAATAAAATTAAGAAAAAAGAACACTAAGACATAATCGTCACTACAACTTCATCCATTTGTAAAGCCCTGGACCATTTTTTTTTAAATTTTAAACCCTTAACTTCTGTGTATTGACTTATAGGTGGAAGAGTGGTAAGGGTAGGCAATGGGGGTCAAGTGACTTGCCCAGGGTCACATAGCTGGGAAGTGTCTGAGGCCGGATTTGAACCCAGGACCTCCGTCTCTAGGTCTGACTCTCAATCCACTGAGCTACCCAGCTGCCCCCCCGGACCATGTTTTAATAGTAAATTTCATTATCCTATTTGATCTTTACAAGAAAACTGTGTGGTCAAGTAAGCAGACCTCATCGTCCTCATTTTTACAGATGAAGAAATTGGGTTACAAAGGGGCTAACCCATGGAGCAGGGGCCTAATGAGGACTCAAAACTCTTTGTTTAGATCTGTCCCAGAGTGACTCTACTCGGCCACTTTTTCATGGTTACTTTTCTGAGAATGAGATGCATTCATCCTAGAAATAACCAAGCACTATTTCCCTCCCGGTATTTTTTTTAATGCTGGGATAGGCAGAGATTAGGTGAGTTAGATCTACAGCTCAATTAGTAAATTTAACAAATGAGACTGAACTTCAGAAATGAGTTTTGAAATAATAGGCATAGAAAATGGCTTTACATCAACTTTTTAAAATCAATCAGTTTAGATATGATCGGGAATCTCAGAAAATCGAGACACGGGTGTGATTTCTTGTGACCAGAAACCAGTGATCACTGGGCCTCTAGAGATGAACTTGTAATCACTGTTGGGAAAAGTATCCCAGAGAAAGAGAGCAAGCAATGGGCTCACCTAAATTTCAACGGCGCAACTAGGTACACTAATGCATAATTTCCTATTTTAACTCATTGTTCTTGCCATCTTGATTCTAAACTCAGTTATTTCTAGACTACTGAAGGAATGGAAATATTCTAGTTGCCGCATGATTGTTCAGTCATTTCAGTGATGCTCAGCTCTTCATGACCCAATTTGGGGTTTTCTTGGCAAAGGTACGAGTGGTTTGCCGTTTCCTTCTCCAGCTCATTTTATAGCTGAGGAAGTGAGGCCGAGTTAAGTGACAACACACAGATAGCAAGAGTCCAAGGCCAGATTTGAACCCGAGAGAAAAGTCTTAGTGGTTTCAGCCCCAGCTCTCTACCTACTGTACTGCACACCTGACTCTAAATTCTGGAGTCCTGGGGAAAACCTTCACTGTTACAAGCAGAGGGCAATTCTAGTTGTTTCTTTCCCAACTTCATGCCTTTCTATTTTGTCTTCTAGATGTCTGCCTTTACAGCCAAGCTTGTGCCTGCTGTCCAGAATGCTCACAAGACTTCCTCAGGACCTGAGAGAGGAAAAGGAGTGATGGTTTCAGCAGAACCAATTCTTATTGAGACCTACACTGGTCTGATGTCATTCATTGGAAACAGAAACAAACTAGGCTACTCCTTGGCTCGTGGCAGTGTAGGATTTTAAAATTATAGCCTTGTAGAATGAGTTCTATCAAAAGGCATCCCATTACTGGGGGTTCCTGTGCAATTTTCCTCTGCATTACTGTAAACTCAGGTCATTATCTTTCTTACTGTCTCCAGTCCCCCTGCCCCATCTCTTACAAACTTTATAACATACGGACCCATTTGCTGCGCCATCTAAGGCAGTGGTTTCCAGACTTTTTTGGCCTACTGCCCCCTTTCCAGAAAAAAAAAATTACTTAGCGCCCCCTGTCACATACTATCACTGCCCCCTTACAGTTATTCACCACCCCCAAATGCACCTGTGGCCATCACCGCACCCCTGGATCACTGCAGCACCCACCAGGGGGCGGTGGTGCCCACTTTGGGAATCACTGATCTAAGAAAATATGGAAGCCATCTAAGTTAAGATGATGTGTTTCAGACCTTCATACAAAGGCTGAGATAACCTGTAATTAAACCATGACTACATTATCAAAATAGTGCCTGAATGTAAACTGAGGTCTACATATAAATACATTATCTTCCTTTCCTCGTGTGTTTTGGGATATATTTTCTGCAGAATCTCATTCATCCCTGGAGACTTTTCCTGATATCTTTGGGGTGAACTCCCAAATGAATAGTTTTAGTTGCTACCTCTCTCCTATGCTCCATCTCCCATTGTCTGCCAGACATCTCTACTTCTACCAAGGGTCACCTCAAACTGGATATGTTCTGCCCTGAAAGTAGGGTTCCTCCACAGTACTGGATTGGAATCAACACATTTGACTTCTAGAGTTGAATCTAACTTAAATTTTACACGTGCCTTTGGGCAAGCCCCTCATTTGTGCACCTCAATTTCCTCACATATCCAATGACAGTTTGAAACTTAATGGATTCTTAAGTCACCCGAGGGACACAATTTTATGATTCTAATATATATTCGCATCACTTTCATCCTATTTTTTTCTAGTGGCCTCTTGACTGATTGCCACTTCTTACCAACTCATCACTCCTATTTAAGTCAATGATTATATATTTAGACACTCCCTTTGCAAGTGATGATGATGATAGCTAAGATCTGGATAATGCCTTAAGTAAGATTCATTAGAAATTTATATATACTCTCCATTTGTTCCTCATAATAGCCTGTGAAGTAGGTGCTATTCTTTTCCCCATTTTGCAAATGAAGAAACTGAAATGGAGAGAAGATATTGGTCTGTCCATTGTTTCAGTTAGTGTCTCAGATAGCATTTGAAACTTCTTGCTCAAAAATATTCATAAGTATCTTTTGCAAGATAAAAAAAAAACAAAACTTTAGCATTTAAAGATATACTAGAATTGGGACTAGCATCTCTAGTCTCATCTATTATTCTTCCCCTTCCTATACTCTCCCTATTTATTCTCTCACTGTTCTTGCTTATGGGGCCACAAAGACTGACTGAAGCTCATGAACATTCCTATGACCTTGCTTTTTGGTGAGTTCTTTTTCCTAATTGGAATGTTCCCCCCCTGCCCTTTCCCACTCATCTGAGCCCTGCCTTTCCTTCAAAGCTTCGGTCATCAACAATGTCACCTCCTTTAGAACAACCTACAAACAGCCTAGTGAAAGCTTGTCTTAACAATTTCTTTTTCCACTGTCACTGCTTTGCTTTGCTAGATGTCATTCCATTCTTGCCATAACCATTTGGGGTGGCATTTTGCCTTTTCATGTGCATCCCCTGTCTTCCCAAGCAGAATGTAAATGAGAATTTAAGGGCAGAGACCAGCAATGGCATATGCTTTTATCCGCAGCAGCTCAGTGGCTGAATATTTACATTAGGCAACTAAAATAAAACAGCTTGATGTAAAGCATTAAGCATTAAATCAGGAGACCTTGGATTCTTGTTTGCCTTTTAATAGCCATGTACTTGAGGTAGTCTATTATAATTCCTGTACCTTGGGTTCCCCATCTGCTGAAAAATGAAGACAGTGATCCTATCTGCCTACATCAACATCATGTTGCTATGAAGACCCCATGAGACCCATCGATTATGTCTTTATTAAAGCACTTGGTAAATAGCAGCTACTTTAATATGGGAAACATGTGAGAGCAACCATGATCGATGGTGGTGGTAGCAAGGACAATTGATTACTGATGATGCAGCTGACAAGGATAATGGTGGGAGAGTTGGAGGTAGTGATGGTGGTGGTGAAAGTACATCCAGCAACATGAGGCATTCCTCAAAGCCAGAGTGGCCAAGAGTTTCTTTTTTTCTGACTCAGTCAGGTGGCTAAAAGGTCAGTTCTTCATAAAACCTAAGAAAGACTTGGAAGGACTCTAACATACAGGCCAAACATAGTGCTTGGGAGAATTGATTTTGGCTCAAAATTTTTAGCCCCATCAATACCTGCCCACCATGAGAAAGAAGTAGGCAACTTGATGGCAGTTTCTGAGAGGTCGCTGGCTATCGGATACTGTCACTAGAAAGATGCTATTCCCATTCACAAGATTTATCTAAGATTAGGAAATAAAAACATAAAACTTGTGAGTCTCCAGTCACACAGAGTCATTTATTGCATTAGCATAGTAAAAATTAGTGGATCACAGGACAGCCCCATTTGGATTAGGGAAGAAGAAAGAACAAGGATGGCAGGTCCTGAGAGGTCAGGTCTAAGCAGAGCACTCGAATGGGGCTCATGGACAGTCATGCACAACACACAGACATTCTATCCATGGTGGAAGGAAAAGGGAGATAGGTGGTCCTAAGATTAAATACCTATTGAGTAATTTTAATAAAAAACTGCTCTGTCACTGAAATTATTATTGCTTTTATTCAATCTTTTAACTGTCATGCCTGACTCTTCATGACCCCATTTGGGGTTTTCTTGGCAAAGATACTGGGGCATTTGTCATCTCCATCCCCAGCTAATTTTACAGATAAGGAAACTGAGGCAAACAGGGTGCAGAGAATTGTCCAGAGTCACAGAGCCCAGATTTGAACTCAGGAAGATGAATCTTCCTGACTCCAGGTCCAACAATCTAGTGTGCCCAGAAAAAATATCATGAGTGGTGGTACTCCTTTATTAGAATGTTTTTAAAAGCCTTTTCTTTCTGAGAAGAAAAATACTTTGTTCCTTAGTTTTAGAGTAATGCTGAATTATATTCCTCACCTTGAGACCAATTAATTAGTACCAAAATCTAATTTTTGAGTGTTAGTCAATTTTTTCTGTTTTTCTATTCTATAATCAATAAAAATGTTTATTCAAGAAATTCTTGGTGATCTCTGAAATTCTTAAAATGTTCAAAATCAGTATTTTGTATTTTGAAAAAAAATATGACTGATGTTCCATTTCCACACTACTGTTCCATGTTAACTACTAATTTCCTAAGCATATGTCTCTTCTTTCACTGTTTATCTCCATGTTCTGCTTTTCATCCATGGAATTCAAAATTCATATCAAATAATCAAAAGCATCTATTTATCACCCATTGAGTCCCAGGTACTACGTCAGACACAGAGGTATTAAAATGAAGAGAATTCTGGCTTTAAAGAGCTCACATTTTGTAAGGCAGGCAACATATGTTTTTAAAGGTTCTTTCTAGCACTGGACTCTAGGGATGAGAGGTGGTTTTGCTAATGCAGAGGATTACTGAAGTTTTGGGTCACGTGAGACGTGAATACGTGAGGGTGGAGAGGTCTAGGCTCTGACCATTCCTTTGGGTGACTAAGTTAGAGTGGGCGTTTAGGGCATGAGATTTGAGGAGACTGAGGAGCTGGAAGTTCAGCGTGCTTAAGTATGAGCATGAATGCTGAAATTCCCTAAAATGTAAGGCCAAGGGTTAAGGGGCGACGAATCAGGTCCTGAATTCCTTGAGAATTGAGCATGGCTGGAAGGAAATGGGGATTTTAGACAACAGGTTTTGTCATCTGGGTTGCATGACAGATTTTAACTGAGTGGACTTGAGGGGCAGAAGTTGCTGTCTGAAAGAAGTATCAGGTAATTGGGTATAAGAAGTGTCCCGTGTTATAAGGAAGAGAGGATTTGAGCAGGAGAAGCATGGTCTGCAAGGAACAGATGCAGGGAAAAGATTCTAGAAGGTGGGAGAAGAGGGTGAGGCAGTTGACTAGGGTTTGAGCTGGGTCTTCCTCTGGTTTTGACCTGGAGGGACTGGTTGCTTATCCTCGGTGATGGTTTCTACTTTGACTTCCCCATCCTACCTGTTTCCTATTGGAGCTTTGCTGTTCTTAGCTGTATCCACCTGTAAACTTGACCATCTGACCTTCTGATCTGTAAGATCAGGCCTGGTTCCTTTCTGGATCCGGGACCTTTCCCTTTGCCCTGCCCTGCCTAACTGCCTAAGACCACTACCTGAAATATCATCAAAAGGTTTGGTTTAGTGCAGCTTTAGCTAGAGTAGAACTGGGGATCTTTAGGTCAGAGAGGCTAGGCTTAGTGTAGGGAATCACTTCCCGTGAGGGAACAACTTTAGCGTTAGAGACATAAGCATTAGGGTTGCCCAAATTCCTTCTAACCTTTCCCTTTTAATTAAATCATTTATTATATATAAATTATTTATTGCCTTAGTGGTCTGCGTGTGTTAACTCAGGGCAGCTCTGCCTGGACTGGATCTCTTAGCCCACAGCCAGCCTACTGACATTGGCCCAATTCAATCCTATCCCTAAAACCTTCTCCCTTTTTTACACCATGGAAGATGAATACCTCTGGTAGGAGGACTTACCAAACCCTGTCCAGAGCTGCCTTCTGCCACCTAGTTCTCACCATGTCTCCAAGAACCAAAGCATCTGCAGCAGTCACTACATCACCCCCTGGTAACGTGGCAGGAAGGCTAAACCACACTGAGGGTAACCAACGTGCCCCAAGCCCATTGGTGAATTAGGGGAGGTTCTCCTGGTAGAAGGGCCACATGTGATTTGTTCTGATATACAAGAAAGCAGCAGAACCAAGCACTGTGGAGTGATCCGAGCTTGCTTAGTCACCGAAGGCACCAGGGCCATTCACCACATCCCAGATCATCAGCAGTAATCTGGAATTTTGTGCTGCTCATGGATTTCCATGACTGGAAAAGAGAATGAAACCAACGACTTTGCTCCATTCTGCCGCACTTTTGTCCAGTTTATACTCGAGTCGAAAGACATCACCGGTTGTATCCTGTTGGTCCTCTTCAGGTGCTGAGGTCAGCCTCTAAGGAAGTGTCAATAGGAAGCAAGGAGCATCTTGCTTCAGCCTTCAGGACCAAAGTGTGGGACTGTGACCAGAGCTATAGCATGGGCACAGTCAGGTTTCTGCAAGGTCAAGTAGATGGAAAGTGGGCACGAGGAAGAAGTTCAGAATGAAAGGATGTTTGTTTGGTTCATATCAGGAATTCCAGAGCTCGCCATAGAAGGGCTGTCCTTGGGGAAAAACTCAGGGTTAACTTGGTGCAGGGAAGGTTGGATGAGAGAGACTTATGGGAAGCAGACCAGTTTTTTTTTTTAAACCCTTGTACTTCGGTGTATTGTCTCATAGGTAGAAGATTGGTAAGGGCAATGGGGGTCAAGTGACTTGCCCAGGGTCACACAGCTGGGAAGTGGCTGAGGCCGGGTTTGAACCCAGGACCTCCCATCTCTAGGCCTGACTCTCACTCCACTGAGCTACCCAGCTGCCCCCCTAGTTAGGAAGCTTTTGTAATGGTCTGCATGAGAGGTGATGCGACAATGAATTAGAGCTGTGGCTGGGCGAGAGGAGAGAAGCGGATATGTAAAGAGCTGATGCGGACATAGATTTTACAAGATTTGGGCACCGAATTAGATATCTGGGTGAGTGAGAAGGAGAAACTGAGGAGAGCACTGAGTTTAGTAATTTGGGATACTGGAAGGATTAAAGAACCCTCCACAAACAGAAAGGAAAGTTGTTTTATTTGTGAGGGGGAGGAAGAGACAATCTTGTTTTCAGTGTATTGAACTTGTACACTCAGAAGAAAGGGAGGAGAGTGTTAAAGGGCCTTGAGTCAATCTTATGCAAAAATCTATTGAAAGAACTGGGGATCTATTGCCTGGAGAAGAAAAGAAAAACTTGGAATATATTATAGTGTTATTTTTTCAAATATTAGGACTGCCATTCTGAATATTAAAATTATTATTTTAATTCCAAAAAGAGGAATGTCAGGCAATGGCGAGCACCTGAAAATAGACGCATCTGCCTTTTATATCTGACAAAATAATTCCTGTACAAAAATAGAATGGGTTGCATCAAAAAATGGCTCATCATAAACATAGCGGATCTTCTCACACAGCATGTATAACCCCTTCTAGGGTATATGGTAGAAAAGATTATTTGGAGTCGGGAGGGGGGAGGGGGATAGTATTAGTCAGACTAGAGAGATCCTGAAGTGTTTTCCACATTTAAAATTCTGCAGCTCTGATTTTGTTATGTCCGGGTCCTGTGCCTTTGGGTATAGTCTCCTTTGACTATTGGTAGTGACATCAGGTGGAGGATGTTTAGGGAATGTGCCCTTAACTACAACTTCTACCTGGCATTCACCTGATGGCAGCCATCTACCACCCCTAGGGCACCTCGAGGGATCCTTGTCAAATTGTCCAGGTCATCTTTGTGTGATGTCTGGCAATTGAACCGGCAATTGAAAATGACTGGTGGTTCATGATCCATTTCTACCCTTCTCCATATAGAGAGCCTAGTTTAGTAGGTGCGTGCATTTAGAGAGCCATTCTCTTTGAGTAGGATCTAGGGAATGGCCCTGCCATTTGGAGGCCAACCAAGTGCCAGTACCTGGTATCTTGTGACCCAATAATTCTGGGCTCTGGATCCCTGGAACTGGTTAGGACACAGCATGGTAGCTTCTGAAAGATAACTCATTTCCTCCGACAGATTTCTGGTGCCTGTTAATCTCCATGAAAAATGTCATCAGACTCGGTTTCCAGTGAAGAAAAAAAAATCTTTTGGAGACTCAAGCCAATCTTTGAAGATCCATTTTTTTTTAAATTGGGTTTTGTTTGTTTTTGCAAAGAGGCCATTAATACGGGACACAAACCACAAATGGTTACAACATCATTTTCTTGCCCGTCTCTCTACTTGAGGTTGGGAAAACTTGGTTGATTTTCAGAGGAACAAACTTTGGCTAACTTCCTTTTGGCCCCTCTAAGGGAATTCAAAAAGTTTGTTCTGAAAAGGTTTGTTTACTTATTGTGTTTTTTTCCATCAGATTTATTCCTCAGCTGTCCCTGGAACATTTAAAACACATGACGTTTGGGCAGTAACACAACTCTCCATTCTAGAACGAATCTACCCTGCCCTGCGCCCCCTTCTTTTTTCTTAACCCCTTTCTCCGCCCCCAATCTTTTCCTCTCTATGTCAAATATTGCTACAGTCCCCAAGGCAATGAACTCCTATTGAGATGGCAAGAGGAAATGTTGAAATCCTTAGCTGCCCTGTCAATAGGGGTAGAACGAAATGTTGGGTTATGTTGGCAGCGATTCACACACATGCAGAAATGGCAACTTATTGCCATAAAGGACAGTGACAGCCCCCATCCCTCTGCCCCCGAAAGTGGGATTTGCTGTCAGAGTGCATTGAAAGGCCCACCCAGCCTCCCCGAATTCCCATTCAAGGCTCAAAATGTCTTTCCTTGGCACACCTCCCCACGGCTGCCCACTTTAAAGGAAGCAGGAACTGCCTCCAAATGGAATTTCTAAAGGCCTCCAATGTAGCCGAATTGGTGGAAGATACTCAGGGGAATTTTTGTGAACATATTCCTTGTCACAAAGGTGACTCTTCTTGAGTCTCTTACCTAGACCCTCAGGGGAGCCGGTGATTACCTTTAGACCCCCAGCTGGAATCGCTTCCCACTTTCTGCCTTCTAGCCATCAAAATAGGAAGCCTCTTGGGGGCGTTTGGTCCTGGCTTTGGCTCTTCTCTTTATACATCGGACGTGTCTCTCCGGGTCATCGAGTCATTCTTGCAAGGAAGCCATGGTGTGGGACACTCCTAGCGGGCGGTCCTCATCTTCTCCGAGGTGTGCTGGAGTCGTTGCTGCCAGTCAGAAATATCTGTGGGATCTTGGATGTCCAGATTCATCTTCCTCCCAAGGTCACCTTCGAGGCAAGGAACATCCATCCCAGGATGGTGCCTGGACACTTTGTCAGTGTCTCCCCTCAGATGTCTCAGAACTGGCTCAAAGCTCCAGATGTGGACTGAGGAGACCAGAGGGCAGCCAGGCTAGAACTTTGTCTTCTTGTGAATTGTGTTTCATCCGTCTGCCCAGGAGAGGACTGGCCTTTTCAGACTCTGTTATAACATCGTTACCTCATATTGACCAGTCAGTCTGCTAAAACTCCCAGACCTCTCCCCACTCTCAAAACTCACAGCGGACCACGATTCTCCCTTAGTTGTGGGCCCAAGAAGCTGATTTTAAAAAAAAATCCAACATAATATTTTATATTTTCTCCTATTTGTTTTTTATCCCTTTAAATTTGACACAACATATCATGTGATTTTGGGAAACTGATTTATTTTTTTTTTTAGCAATAACAGATGATAGTATTTTGCCCAGTTGTGTCTCTTTACTAAAAGTTGTTGATCAATAACTCTTTGTTGGATGAATTTGCTGCATTTATTCCTAATGTATCCATCAATTCATTCATTCTGTGAATACCCACCACACAGTACAGTATTCATCATAGATTATATGATAGGGCTGGGGGGAAATATAGCAGAAAAAATGTATAACAGTTTTTTTAACCCTTAACTTCTGTCTTGGAATTGAAACTAAGTATCAGTTCCAAGGCAGAAGAGCTGTGAGGCTAGTGACTTGCCCAGGGTCACACAGCTAGGAAGTATCTGAGGTCATATTTGAGCCTAAGACCCCCTCCCACCCCCATCTTCAGGCCTGGCTCTCTATCCACTCAGTCACCTCACTGCCCTTATATCATAGATTTCTAACAAGACAAACAGTAGGAGGTACAAAAGGGTAGAGTCCCCCTTACTTTGCCAAATCAATTATCTGGACTTTTATCTATATTCTGTCCATCCTCCTCCTCTACCACTCAACAACGACTTTGGTCCTACCCCTGGGGTGATGGGTTCTGATTTTGTCCTTATCTTGTCCAGTACCAGGTCCATGTTTCTTCCCCTCCTCCATTTCTAAACCATGATGTATAAGTATCCTTCTTCCTCCCTCCCTCTTTCCATTACCCTTTATGCATTATGAATTTGCTGCATTTACTCTTAGTCCATCCACCAATTCATTCTATGAATACTTTATGCATATGTGCTCATTTATTAGAATTAAATTATTTATCTGTTAGAATTTAAGCTTCTTGAAGGCAGGTATTGTCTTGGTTGTATTGGATCTTCATAGCTTATTACATTGCCTGGTACAGAGTAAATCCTTAAATAATAAATATTCTCTCTGTCTCTCTTTCCATCTCACTTTCTCTCTTCTCTTTCTCTTTCTCTCTCTTTCTCTTTCTCTCTCTTTCTCTCTGCTCTTCTCTCTCTCTCTCTCTCTCTCTCTCTCTCTCTCTCTCTCCATATATCTCTGTCTCTGTCTGTCTGTCTGTCTCTGTCTCTGTCTCTGTCTCTCCCCCCACTTAAGTCTTATATCCTATGAGGGGTCACTCCCTGGGTCAGAGATGAAGTAGGGGGGCAGTCTGGAAAGGGCATCTCCAATTAATGTAGCAGGGGTTTGGCTTGTAGTTCTTACTATTCTCCTAAGGGAAAAGATGAAACAGTACTAGCAATGCTTAGAGATGAGTCTAAGGATCTCTTCTAGCACTTTCCAGAAAAGGGGGAACTGCAAGAACTAGCCATGCTTTGAAATTCTATTCTGGATCTTGTCCTCCTGGGAATCGATTCACCCTCTCTTATGGCGGTCATTCCAACCCAGTGCCAACCTGTTCCTGGTGGCAGGAGAAAAGGAACTTTCTTTTCACATTCTTGTAATGTTTGCTCTTAGCTTTGTTTTAAAAGAGTCACTAGTTCTATTTCAAAAGTGAAGGGGATAAATATTGCAGTGGACTTTTGAGGGAATTTCCAAAAATGCCTTGTATTTTCTTAAAAGCTTAAGGTCTCCCATCCAACACCCTGGTTTTCTATTTGCTTAAGCAGCCCAAAGAAAGCTGGGGAATGCAAAAGAGCTGTGGTTGTCCCTCATCTTTTGTCCTAAAGCCTGACCTCTGCCTGGCATCCTCTGCATTGGCAAAGAGAAGGGTCTCTGTATTAAGTTCGGGGCTGAATGCTCATCGGATTCTTTACAAATCTGGTCCCTGGTTGGAGACCGGAGCACGTTGCATGCCAAGGGGAAGTCAGAGTGAGACTAATACCTGTGGTTTTCATATATTAAAAAAAAACTTTAAAAACTCATGTATTTGAAGAGGGATGAAGGCTGATTGTCCCTCTGCCAGGAGTTACACAAAGCTCAGAGCCCACATCCTGTGAGCTGTGGTTTTTAAGGACGCTGCTCATGAGTGACTTCTTACTCTGGGTGACAGGAAGCTTTAGTCAGTGATGTGTAAACTGCCCTTTTGTCTGCATGCCCTGCTCTAGCAGGAGTGAAGGGATGGCCCTTCAGGCCATTGACTCCTCAAGGCTCTCGGGGTCTGTGGACCACCTGTCGCAAGGCTTAGAAGGAGGTGCACCCTGAATTCTGACCCTGCCTTGTTCCAGCCAGCTTGTGCCCTTAGGATAACTGAAGCCACAAGGAAGAATTCGGATCCCTTTTGCACAATCTTCTCTCCAGCCCCAGAAATCAGAGCCTTAAGCTCAGGGTTGTAAAATGTTTCAGGTCTCCAGCCAATGTGAAATCCGAGGAGGGAAGTCATCCCGACCCTTCCGAGCACAGATCTCCGACCTGCCCGAATTATTCAGACATTCAGGAAGATTTCGAAGGAAATGATCAGGATCCGCATGTAGTGAGGAGGAGATGAAGATGATGCCCAAAGTACAGAAACTCAAGGTATCTTTGCAGAAAAGATGAGTGGAATGCAGAGGCCCGAGCTCATGAATTCTGCAGCTCTATGTGGGGGGTTAATACTCCTCTCCTACAGATAGATGGAGACTGAATGACACTCATGTTGACAGCTAGGATCAAGCAAGAGAAGGTCTTTTAAGTCCAAGGCCATATTGTATTTCCCCTACATTTCACCAATTCCTTTCTCCTCACTTCCCCACTCCCTTTGCAGAGAATCTTGGATTTGGAAGGGATATTAGAGGTAATCTAGTCCAACCTCCCACCCATGTTAGGAATTTTTTCTACAACATTGCCAAAGATGGGGGAGGAGTGTAGTGCAATGGCCTACGAAGTGGGGGACCAGGGGGCATATGGGGATACTTGGATCAAAGAGTATGGAGAGCTCAGTCAATTTTCTTTCAGACTAACACGCTGATAATCATAATAGTCCCAATTCACAACTCCACTGACTGCTTGAGGGCCCGTCTTCTTCTCACAGCCCTTCCCACAATGCTTGTTTACAGGTTTCTCATCTTAGTCAGTCTTTACTACATGAGGTGAAATGGCAGAAATTTTTTAGTTTTCGTTTCTCTTATTACTATTATTAACCAACACTCTGGAGGTGCTGTTGTCCATCAGTGAGGATGATCAGTGATCTCCAGATCCTCTCCATTTTGTCCAGAAAGAAGAGAAGATTCCAGAATCTCAAAGTTGGGGGGAATCATAGAGATCATCAAGACCACAACATACCCACGATCCATTTGAGGCAAAGGAAGGACTGACTGCAGAATTGTCCTCATCATCCCTCTCCCATTTTTGACCTTGGACCTTTTAATGTTTCCAGAACTTTTCTTCCTGTTGTCTTTATGGGGCTCGGAGGATATGCTAAGCAAAGTGTTACTTTATTTTTCCTCAAGGTATTATGCAGATTCTACCTTGCCAGAGAAGATTTTCCTGATCCCTGTAAGACTCCAGCTAAAAACACCATCTCCTGTAACAATCACAAAATCTGTTAGAATGGGTTTCAGAATCCATCATAGCTGGCAGGGTTTTTTTTATGGTTTTCAAAGCACTTTACTAATATTAAATCTTTTTATTTTCACAACAATTCTAGAAGGTAAATGCTTTGATCATCCAAATTGGACATATGAGAAAACAGGGGTTAAATGACTTACCCAGGTCATATAGTTAAGACACATAAGTGTCTGAAGCTAGATTTAAATTTAAATCTTCCCAATTCTAGGTCTAGTACTCCAACACCACACTGTCACCTAGCTACCTCTCATCCATCTAGTTCATCATGTCCCACTTATATATCTATCCCAAATTATAGATGACCCCAATATCCATCTAGAGCAGTGATTCCCAAAGCGGGTGCCACCTCCCCCTGGTGGGTGCTGCAGTGATCCAGGGAGAGTGGTGATGGCCACAGGTACATTTATCTTTCCTATTCATTGCTATTAAAATTAAAAAAAATAATTTCCAGGGGCGCTAAGTAATATTTTTTCTGGAAAGGGGGTGGGAGGCCAAAAAAGTTTGGGAACCACTGATCTAGAGCATACCTGAAAAATGGTTATCAACTGCAATCCTTACCTCAAATTCTCTCACATCCTATTTACTTCTCAAACCTCACAACTAGGTTTCTACCCAACCTCTGCCCTGTGATCCCTATGAAATTTATTATTTTAATCCTGTGAAAAATTGATTTTAATTCCATGAAATTTTAACTTTATAACATTCCTATTACATTTTATCTTAGATTTGTCCTAGTATTCTAATCCATCATATTCTCTCTTACTCTCTCTCTCATTGATCCTTTTTTCTCTTCTCTTTTAAAATTTTATCTCTTTCCATCTTCATTTTCCTTAATAACTCATTTGTGGCAGATAATATTCATAAAGTTTTTTGGGCTGAGAAAGTAGCCATGTAGGTTAATTGTTACCAATGATCTCTTGGAACCCTTTGATTACCATCTGTAATTTCTTTTTTTTTTTTTTTTTTGTAATTTCTTTTTGATTCGCCTTTTTTTTCCCTCCCTATCAATTGCATTACTCTTTCAAATATACGAAAAATGGATCCCATTGCACTTTCTGAGTCTCAAATCCGATACTTTCCCATGACCTAGTGGTGACCTTTGGTCCTCAAAGTCCCCAAAAGCTAAACAGATGCTCTCTGGCAAGTTCTACCCAGTTGGAAATACTTTAAGTGTAGTTTTAGCCTAATTAAGCATAGAGGGGTTCTTCTCCAGTAGGTTTGCCAAGATGTGACAAATGTGTTGCCCAGATTCCCTAGTGAAACAAATACAAAATGACTCTCAGGTCTTTGTTGTACTCTGTACTGTTGGTGGCAACACCACAGAGAAAAGGGGTAGAACAATAAAGATATACAATTTTTAGGACATTTACCAATTTCAACTTCACACTCCAAGTGTTCTCCAGGGAACAATTCATCAATTCTTTTTGTAGCAAGTACAAGGGACCACGACTCTTGAAAGCTATGACTATTGAGTGTAAAGTCCATTGGGGCTACTAATGGAGGTGGGCATCAAGTCGGAACCTGACGGTAGAATGTCTGTCCATGTTATGAGGTCAAGCTTAATAATGGTTCCTGATGGGCTCACCTTAGTGGGATGAGCTTTTAGAGGCAGAAAGGGGATATAGACAGAGAGTGATTGTGTAATGTTGGAAATAATGCTACAATGAACAGCACAAATCTTCAAATGGTCATCATTTTGAAATACTTTAAATAAGAGATCCTTACTTAATGACCAATAGTTTGTCTATTGCAAGAGAAATCAAATAATATCAACATCAACTTCCTCTTCCTAGTAGAACCAGAAGATTTGGGTTTTCAGTTATGTATGAGCTTGCTCTTACAACAATGACCAACATGGAAGTGTGTTTTGTGTGATAATAAAAATGACAGGTGTGGTTGTGCCACAGACAGAATACAGGGCCTGGAGTAAGGAAGATCTGAGTCCAAATCTGACCTCAGATACAAGCCATGCATCCCTGGACAAGTTATTGAATCTATTTGTCTCATTTTCCTGATCTGCAAAATGGGTGTAATTATAACATCTAAATCACAAGAGTTTGATAATTACATGAGTCAGTAGTTGTAAAACACTTAGCACAGTAACTGGCACGTGGTTAACACTATTATTGATTTCTCCTCAGAGAGACAACATAACATGACACAGTGCAGAGGATCTTAGTTGAATGTGTGTATTCATATTTATATATGTGTTCTGGACCCTTTTGGCAGGCTACTGAAGCTTATGGACCCCTTTCCAAGATCAATGTTTACAAATGTATAAATTTAAATAGATTTAGGGTTTTAAAAGAAACCAATTATTGAAATATCAAAATACAACTTTCCAAAAAAATAAGTTCACAGACTAGAGAAGATTATATTGGTGGTGACCAACTCAAATAGAATCTGGGACTGCTAAACCATACTTAAGGATATTTTCAGAACAGACATTGACTTGGAAAATCACATATTAGACTCATGCTTTCTTGAATTTTTAAATATTTTGTAAAATATTTCTCACTAATATATCAATTTGATTTTGACAGAATTTGGGAGTGTGTTAAATGCATCTTTTATACACACATACAATATGAGATAGCATTTTTTGGGTCATTTGATCATCTCTTATTCCTGTTCTTATGATAGCTAAGCAAAACAACTCCAGAAAAGAAGAATGTCCCTGGGCTATTAACATCTGTTTCTGAAGATAAAAACAGAGACACTTCTAAGAAGAGCTTCCCAGGTTCCTCCCAAATATAGTTGACATATAAAAGGAGGCTCAGTGCTTATGGTGACTATAGGGAAACTGGGAAAGAATTTTTTAAGAGTTAGAAAATATGGTTCCAAAGAGATATGAGAGAAAACCTCACCTCATCCAGCATGAAGGGAGGACACCCACAGATGTTGTCCATGGTACATGTTTGTTTGTTTTCAATGTACTAAGACATGCTGTTTTTTTTTCTTTTTCTTTGACTTTAAAAATGATATTTGTTCTATGGGATAGATCTCTGAGAAAGAGAGGGATACTAAGAAAAATTGATATGAAAAAACAAAAGAAATCAATAAAAACATCATAAAAACATGGTCCAAGACTAAAAATAATTAAATCTCAGAAGGTCATTGCCTATAAATCATGAAGCTTTATTTTCCCAAAAGAAGGTTTGGAAAGCATAGAATAAAGTAAATGACAAATGATATAGTAAAAACAGCAATGATTAAATTCTAAAGAAAAAAATGACCAATAGAAAATTATCTGGTTTCAGAATCAAAATTATAATAAAAGAAAGCATAAATATGAAAAAGAGACTACATACAATAATAATCACTCCAACATGACCTAACAAAATGCTATCAATGTAAAAATGAGAAATCAATAAAGGAACATATATAGACACAGATTCCTACCTATTTAAGTGAAGCAATCTCCAAAATACAGAGATTTGGGAAATTCAATTTAGGAGAGAAATGGGGTGCAAAGAGAGCCCAGAAACTGTCTAAATCAATTAACACTTCAACATGATCAACAACAGAGAGGCTTATTACCTGAGAACGACAGCACTGAATACCACCAATGAATAGAAAAGGATGAGGGATGTCATAAATACAATTTCAAAATACAGTGATCCCAGGAGTTCTCTTCTATCCAGTTGCCATATTCAGATCTTTCCAGAACTACTACAATCTCTCCCTGAGGGCCTCTATTCAACTCCAAACTCATGATGGCTATGAACACATGACAACTATAGCACATGTCCTACATGTCTTATCTACATGAGTCTGAAACTCAGTTTTAGGGTCCTCAATATAGGTGACTCAGTGTTAAAGTTGATATGGTAATGTCCAGGTTTAGAGGGACCTTATGAGTTTCAGAGGTCAGGAGATCTTGGGTACTTAGTACCATTACACAGCAGTAGGTGTCAATAGAACAATGTTTTCTAGGGAAGAAGATAACCATTTATAGGAGGATGAAATTCTAAATTTCTCAGGCTCCTGGGAGAGTAGATCAATCAGTCTTACAGTTGCTGCTTCTTTTAAACCATTTTCTTCTATCTTAGGATATATACTACCTATTGGTTCCAAGATAGAGGGGTGGTAAAGGCTTGACAACTGAGGTTGAATGAATTTCTCATGGTCACACAGCTAGGAAGTGTCTGAGGCTAGATTTGAACCCAGGACCTTCTGTCTTTTGGCCTCGTTCTGAATCCACTGAGCCACCTAACTGCCTCCACTACTTTTTTCAAGGTTTTTTTTCCTTCCCAGTTAATGTATAATGGTTTTGCCTCTTTTGCATGGAGGAAATAAATAAGTGTCTCCTATCTCCTATTTCTTATTAAATATCTCTCCATCCCCAATTCCTCTTTCTGGGGAGACCCTAGGCATGAGCTAAAATTAATTCTTATTTAATTTTCCCTCTGGGTGGGTTGTAAGGAGCCACAGAGTGTGAAAGAGATAATCTGCCCCATTCTTTAGAGCAGCGGCTCTCTCAAGGCTGAGTCTAGAGCTGAGATTGATCAGTGCATCGAAATTAAATTCAAAGCCATTCCGTGAGAGAGAAGACGCTGACCCTTTTTATTCTGATACTATCCCTTTTGGCCTGGAAAAGTGGTTTGTACCTGGCATGTGAATCAAAGATGTCGAGCTAAATTGGATTGAAGTGTTTAAGCTGTTGGCATGGCTGAGTGCTGGCGTGAGGAATTCTAAGCCTAAGTGCTGCCATAGGGAATGTTTTGATATGGTAACAACGAAGTTGACCACAGAATCTGTTAGTAAATAGATTCCTTTAGGCTGAACCAGGCAGATTGCATGAAGAAGTAATGTGATATGAAGTGGAGAGGCCAGATGGGATTGGGCTCTTGGGGACGATGAGCAGTTGTTCTGAAATCTCAGCGATGGACGGATGACCTTTCTGGCCTCTGGTCCCCCAGGAACGAAGCTGATCTGAACAGACTCCTTCCTCTGAGCTGGACCTGGCCACCAAGCTCAGTGGTGGTGCCCCCAAGGGCCCCAGTGGCTGTGATCTCTGTGGCTGGGGTCACTGCACGTTGCTTCGAACTCATCGCCCATTGAAGCAGCATGTCTCTGTATCTGCTAACCTAGAACCTCTCAGGTGATTTGATCATAGCTGAACTCGAAAACCTCACTTCTAGACTGTCATCAGGAAGACACAACAATTTCCTGAAACGCCTTTTCCATGGAGACTTTGTTTTGGTTAGAGCCAAGCACACAGCAACATGAGGCGAACAGCGAAGGGAGCATGTGGGAGAGAAAGCATGTTGGAGACAAGGAGGGAAACACACTTTCAAGTGAAGACTGATGGTCATAGTGCCTTGCCTGCATCAGATATGGGCTCTACAGAGAGATACCTTCTAGGGCCAAGTCTGCTCCCCCCACGCTCAGTCCTTATCAAACCCTGTACTGCTTGGATCTGGGAAATGCTTGGATTTTAAACATCAGTAAGGGAAAGGCAAATCTCAAAGGAATTGAGAGCCAGGCTTAGAGATGTGAGGTCCTGGGTTCAAATTTGGCCTTAGACATTCCTGGCTTTGTGACCCTGGGCAAGTCAGTTGATCTAGCCCTTACTACTCTTCTGCCTTGGAACCAATACACACTATTGATTCTAAGACAGAAGGTAAAGGTTTTTATTAAAAAAAAATAAAAAGAAATAAATGTAAGTAAACCAAGGCCCAAGGCAGCTAGGTGGTTTGATGGACAGAAACAGTAAGCTCTGAGTTCAAATCCATCCTCCAATACTAGATATATGATCCTGGGAAAGTCCCTTAGCTTCTGTTTGCCTTAATTCACTAGAGAGGAAAATGGCACTCCTCTCCACTATCATTGCCAAGAAAATTGCACTGACAGTTAGCCAACAGAATCACTGAGTCTATACCAGACCTCTGAAACTTTCCAGTCAAGGGAGTCCAAGTCACAACTAATTATCTAAGGCCTCATGTCCTTGTAACAAAATCATGGGCAAGTAGTGACTAGAGAAAGCAAATGTGTTTGGTTCTGTTTTAATTATAAAAACCTTCCTCATATTTCAAATTTTTTAATGTTTGTATTTTATTTTATTTAAAATTAATTTAATTGATTAAGAAAAAATGTCCATGGTTGCATGATTCATGTTCTTTCCCTCTCCTCCTCCCATAGCCAACTCACAATCCCACTGGGTTTTACACTCACATTTCAGATTGATGACATATAGAAAGGCCTTTCTCAGACAGTAGTGAGCTCCCCATGTCAGACGCTCCTCAGAAGGAAGCTCACGGGCCATTTGTGGGAGATGGGAGGAAGGGATTTTTGTCCCAGTCTGAGTTGGACCAACAAGTGTTTAAAAAAGACAACAACCTTTATCGTCATCTTAGAATCAATACCAAGTATCACTTCCAAGACACAAGAGCAGTAAGGGCTAGGCGATTGGGATTACATGATTTGCCCAGGATCACACAGCTAGGAAGTGACTGAGATCAGATTTGAACCCAGGACTTTCCTCTCCAGGTCTGGCTCTAAGGCCCTCTTTAACAAAGAAATTCTGTGAATTTACTCCTGACTGCAGGAACACTGCTCAATAAAGAGGGCAGAGTGGGAAAGTGGTTGAATGGCCAGAAGAATGGAGAGCTGGCCCATGGTCTATGTGCCCTCGGCCATTTCCCATGGCCTCTCACTCTCCCAGCCTCCCCTCAAAGGTTGGACTTGGCCTCAAAGACCTTAAAGATCTCTCCGAGGTCCAAACCAATGCTCCTATGTGTGCCATCACCACTTGTCAGGGGGTATATTCAATTCCATCGTATCCAACTACAGAAAGGAAGCTTTGACTGGGAATCAAAAGGGAGGCTCTAGAGGTGCCTTTTCAGAAAAGGGCTTCCTTCTCTCTGGAACACTGCTTTGGCGAGCCTGGGCATAGCCCTTCAAGCATCGAGCGCCCAGGGAACGAGCAAACCTGGACAATGCAGAGGAGGTGCTGCTCCGAATGGTCAGAGACAGCTTCCTTAAATTGGCTCCCTATTCCAGGGAGGCTAGTTGGCCATTGTTAGCAAAGCAGATCAAACAATGTCATATTGGTAGTAGTAATAGTTACTCTTGATAGTGTTTAAGGTTTGAAAAGCTCTTTGCAAACATCTCATTTGGTCCTTACAACCTGAAAGCTATGAACATTTATCATCCCACGTTTACAACTGAGGAAACTAAGGCAGAGTTCAGTGACTTGTTTGGGATCACACAATTAATACATGTTGGAAGCCATATTTGAACTCGGGTCCATGTTCTATCTACTCTATACACCTTTGAGATGGGTGGTGAACCTGCCATAGACTGGTGTTAGTAGTGAGGATAAAGCAGGTGGACGAACATTTCTCATGCCTCAGTTTCTCATCCAACAGGGCCAAGCAGGATTGGCTTAAGAACTGAGGGGATTAGGAGAGAAAGGGATAGTGGGGAGTGAGGCACTGAATGAGGCACATTGGCTGCATCTTATGACTCAATGCTGGATCAACTCGGTTCTCTTTCTATTCAATTACGGGTCTAGGTCAAATTCTGTCTGGTGAGAAACATCTATTCAGTTGTGGAAAGTGGGAGAAAACCCTGTTGTATTGTTTGAACCTTTCCCTGTGTTTTGGCACAAGGATAAGCTATACCTGCTGTTTAGAGATTCTTAACCAAGGACAGAGATTTCATCAGTCCTAAGACTAATGCAGGAAGTTTTCTGAGGATTGCTCCTCTATGTCGTATTTGAAAAGTGGCCCCATTCTGATCAATCTGTGATTGTTTTTATATTTCTTTGATTGTTTAAGGACATGTAAAGACACTCCAACGCCTCCCTCTCTGAATTTAGGGAATTATACCTCTTCAGACTCTCCCTTCTAATTTGTTAAGATGCCAATCTTTCCCCCAATTAGAAATCTGATTACTAAATGTCTTATTGTTTCCTTTTAATTAGTTGGTCTTATTTGATGAATTATTCTTAATATATAAAAATTGGTTTCTTCCTGTATTTGAGCTCCAGCCCTGAGCTGAGAAAGAGCCTGGTCTCAATTTGGTAGCCAATTGCCATGCATTGCTTGATAAATTGATACACTCAGAAGATTCGAACTTTGATTCTTTATTCATTTCACTTTCCCTCACTGTATACTTGCCAATGAATTAGCTCTGTGCCATGGAAGTACCGTGACTACAGACAGATTCATAATCCAATATTCCAAACCATTTGGGGTATTTCTTGAGGTTCCACAATCAGGGAATCACATTAAACTCAGTGAAAGACAAGACTGATTATAGTTTCATGGCCAGCCTAATTGGAGGCAGCTCTGTCTCCTCTGGCCCAGAAAACTGTGGAAACATTGCTGCGCCTCCCTTTTTATTTTCTCCAGTGGCAGCACCTGCTTTATCTTCCAAGAATGCAGTCAGACAACTCTGCTCAAGGGAGGGACCAGGTGGGACCTCACCGGGGCTCCATTTTCCTTTATATCTCAATGATCTTCTTGTGAGTCATAGCTAGGGATGCTCTATGATGTGACTTCCATTTCCATGGTGATGGCCTTGCTCCAAGAGCTTCAGGGCTCAATGCAACTCAGACACAGGTTTTAGAGAAGAAGGGTAGAGCGCCCACTTAACTAAAGTACTTGGAGCAAGACTTACAAGACAACAATTCTACATGGTGAGGCCCAAGATGAACATCTAGCAATAAGAGATTCCACAGGGGAAAGGGTGGGATCATGGTGAATTGACTTGCCTCATTCTTCCTCAAATTTTTTCCATGGGTCGGGACCTCTAGAGTTATTTCCTGGCCATGTAGGAACGTTAATGGAGGGGACTGGGTTCTAAATGACTATTTAGGTGGGTGGGGCTGGCCTGGAAAACTTTCTGCACTCTACCCATTAGCTTGAGTTTTCCTCTCAATTTCCAAAGACCCTACTCAGGCAAATTACATGCTGTTGATCCCCATCAATGTCCATCTGCCCCAGCCCCTACAGGATTTTGCCTTTCCTCTAGATGTCTAGTAGAGAAGTCATCTTGGGTCTTTTCAATGTAAAGAATGAGCACCATTTGCTTCAATGGAGTGACATGCAGTGGCTTAATGAACTGCCACAGCTGTGAAAAAGCATCCTAACAATGAGTACATTCTAAAATAGATCCCCTCACTTGGAGGGCACACAAACAAGCCACAGCCTTAGTGTGCTACAGAAGGCATCCCGAGAATGCTGGTCTGAAGTTTGACTTTTCACGCCTCCTATTAATTAAACCCCGAGTCTGCAGTTAGCATTTCACAATCCTGTTCCCTCCAGAGTCTATGGTTTCCTTCCTTCCAATAAAACTCTTTCCACCCCACCTTCTGTCCTTCAGGTCCATGTGGTGTTATGGGAACAAACCATTTGCACTTTCTTTAATATCAGTATTTCATGGACACTGAATAATATAAAGAGTCAAATAAACTTCTAGAATCCTTCTAGGGCTAGACAGAACATTTATTCAAGCCTCCCCATCTGACAGATGAGAAAGTCAAGGTTTAGTAGTATAGCCAGGTGAGTACCCTAAATTTTAGTTAAGTCCTCTTTCCACTACTCCAAGGCTGCTTAGGTACCATGGACTCAAAGTAGATAGCTGGCATCAAAAGCGGGAAGTTTGTTTTGCCCACACTGACTGTGTAACCCAGGGCAAGTCAAGCAACTTTTTAAGTTTTTAGGTTGCAAAAGAGGTAGTAATCTGCATCAGTGGAAGTTCACCAGAATGTCACTTATGCCATTCAAATCACACTTTCAATCTATAAAGAGGAAGGAAGGAAGGAAGGAAAGAAGGAAGGAGGGAAGGAAGAATAGATGAGAGGGAGAGAAGTAGAGGAAGGAGGAGAGAGAAGAGTTTTAAACTTGCTGTCAGAGGACTTGAATTCATATCCATCTCTATACCTTACCCTCTATGTAAACCTGAACGAGTCCCTTCATCTCCCTGGACCTTTTTTCTTTATATGTCAAATGGGCATCAAGTCATCTTTGCTGTCCTTTGTAAAAAGGTAGAGGGTTTTGGGAATGGATTAACCTGGGCCAATGTGATTAGGTTAACTGTAGGATAACAGATTCAGTCCAGGAAAAACCTGTCTTGAGTTAACAAATACAGATCAGTATATATCAGGGATGGATGTTGGATTTATTAACAAAGAAAGGTAAAAAGGGAAATTTGGATAATCCTAATCTAATGCCAACTACCTAAAACCCCACATCTAAATATCTCTTCACAGAGATTTCTTCAGAGTGATTTTCCTACTCTAATCCTCTCTTCACTATCTAAAATCCCAATTCCTGTTCTTGGCTAAACTAACACTAAACCCTCTTTTGCTGATTTTAAGGAAAGGGTCTGTGTAAGCTTGATGGGGCCCAAATAAGGTCCAAGATCCAAAAGGATCTAGGCCTGGTCTCACAATCAGATGCCAGATGGTTCAGGACCACCAGGAATTCAGCAGATATTAACCAGCCAGCAGGAAAGCAGGATAACAGAGCAGCAGGTAGTATGGGAAGCTAAGGTAGAAAACAGTCACAGTACCTCCAGGTCAAGACCAGAGGAAGGACACAGCTCAAGCCCCAAATGTCCCTCAGTAACAGCTTAGCTTTCCCCTGTTGAATTCCAGGATCTTTTACTCTGTTGCCTCCTGCCTCTGTCCTCTGCAGACTTACACACTTTCCTCCTTAACTTAACTTTTCCTTATAACACCTCTCAATATTTTCCTCAATAAAAATCTGTAATACTTTGTTTCTTGGACCATTTAAAGGTTTGACTGATGAGGGTAAGCTTTGGCACTTACTAATGTACTATGTAATAGCTTCTTGTACAAGATCTGGGGGGCTCTCGGCAGGAGATGTCTACTATCCCTTAATGATCTAAAGCTATGGTTCTATGATATCTGATTGACATAAATTAGTGCATAAAAGTAAATACAGAGGGGCTATAATAGAGACTTAAAGAGAAAGGCACTAAAATTTAGAGGTAGGAACTAAAAAATCTGATTTCATTTACTTATTTTTGATGAGGTAGCATTTGAGCTGAGGCTTAAGGGAACCCATGTTTTGGTCATGTCATTATTAAGTTTGAGAGCACTATGAGCACGGGGAAGAAACATAGAAACAGAGATATAGAAGATGAAACTTGGTGTGTGGTGAACAGCAAACAACACAGTATGGTCAGGCAATAGAATGCATGTGAATATTTGGGTCTGTGTTAGTAGTGGTGTATAATGGATTGAAAGACTAGAAAAATGGGAAGCTAAGAGAGATCTTTCTCCTGGAGGGGATAAAGATAAATATAGACATCCATGCAGCTGCCAGAGAACTCTTCCCAACTCTTGTCATTATGCAGTAGAAGAAAGCAGAGACTGAAAGAGACCTTAGAAGTGCCTACAGAGGAGGAAACTCAGAGACAGATTCACCTGCTGTTCTTTCATTTTTTTTAGCTAAGTTGCAGAGATTGGATTTAAACCCAGGCCCTCAAATGTTCAATCAATTCATCTTTTCACTCTCTCATGTTGGCAACATAAAGGCCACTTCAGTGGATAGAAAGCCAGACCTAGAGAAGGAGGTTCTCAATCAAATCTGACCTCAGACACTTCTTAGGGCAAGACCTTTAACCTAAATTGCCTTGACCTTACCATTCTTCTGCCTGGGAATGATATTTATTATAATTCCAATATGGAAAGTGTTTGCTTGTTTTTTTAAAGACATAACATAACATAGTAGACGTCATGCTGAACTTGGAATCAGGAAATGGTGTGCACAAATTATTCACTGCATGTTTATAAGTTCTGTAATCATGGGATAAACCAGTTTCCTTATGTGTAAATAAAATGGAGACTATGTTAGAAATTACTACACTGATCTGTTGAAGTAATTCTATATTATAAAATGTGTAAAATCCTTTGGGAACTTTAGACAAGGAAAAAGTTCAGTGAATGATATTATTTATTCTAAAAATCAAATCTTTACTGATATATTGCCTACATTTTCATCTCTCTTTACTCCCAGAGAGCAATTCTATGTAGTAAAGACATGTTTTCTTAAAGGAAAGTAGATGTGAAGATGAAAATCAGCAAAACTAAGAAACAAAGTGGAAAAAATATGAAAATACATGTAATATCCCACACATGTGGACCTCCCACTTCTGCAAAGGAGGGGTGAGAAGGTACCTTCTCATATTTCTTCTCCGGTCATGTTGGTACTTTGTAATTTGGCAAGATTCATTTCCCTTTGTGTGTGTGTGGTTGGTTGTTCCATTCATTTTCATTGTAATTGTTAGGTCTATTGTTTTTGTGGCTCAGCTTACTTACCTTTGCATCAGTTCATGTGATTCTTTCCATTCCCTTTTCTATTCATCCTATCCATCATTTATCACAACTCACTAACTTTTCCATTACATTCATGTACCAGAGTTTGGTTAGTCATTTCTCATTTGATGGACACCTATTTTGTTTTCGGTTCTTTGCTACTTAAGAAGTAGTATATCTGGGGCTTTCTTTGTATGAATGACCTCTAGGTGGAATATGCCTACTAAGAAAAGCTCTTGGTGAAAGGATTTGGATATTTTAGTCACTTTATTTTCATAATTCCAAATTGCTTTTCCAAATGGTTGATTAATCCATGGCTCTATCAATGAAGAACTGAATTAATCTGTCCAAGATCCCTCCAACATGGAGTGGTCTTAACCTGTGTCTTTTTAGTCAATTTTGGTGAGTGAAGGACGAAACCCCAGGATTCTTTGATCATTATTATTATTAGTTATTTGGAGCATTCTTTCATATGGTTGTTAATAGTTTACATTTCTTCTTTTGAAAACTCTTGCTTCATCTGCTTTAACCACTTAGCTATGGAAGAATCAGAGGAACTGAAATTATAAGAATTTATAAAGCACTTGCTATGTGTTGGGCACTATGATAAATGTTTTAAAAATATTATTTCATCTCACCCTCATAATAGTCCTGAGTGAAATGCTCTTGTTTTCTCCATTTTATAGTGGAGGAAACTGGGACAGACCTAGTTTAAATGATCTGTCCAAGGTCACACAGGAAGAGTCTCAATCTGGATTTGAACTCATTCTTCCTGACTTCAGACTCACAGATCTTTCCATTGCAACACCTAGCTGCCAAAGGCAGATAAAAAATGGGTTTATATTGTTATTTATAAGGTCTTTTTTATGTGAATCTATGATTCTATTTTTATGATAATTTTATATGATAATATAAAAAGCACATTTTCTACCATTATTCACAGTATCTTTTCCCTTGGTTTCTTTTTTTTTAAATGTGGGACCTGAATTTATTTACACATAAATATCTATCTTGAAGAATATATCCCACTGATTTTCTAAACTCCCCTATAGAAATGTGTGCCTACACAAATACCTTGTGTACAGGCACTTTTTCTTTATAGGTGTAACTCTTCCCAGTGGGATTCAAAGATTCAATTGTACGGACTCCTCAAGATTATCAACATTTGCAGAATATTGAGTCTGCTAACTAGAGGCAGAGAACTTGACTTACTTCTGGCAAAACCTCTGAGCATGAAATTAAAGATATGGTTTGTGGACATTTAGAAAGAGAAACAGTACAGGAACCCAAATGCACTTGGTCAAAAATAGATTATTCTAGACCAACCTTATTTCTATTTTTTATGGGGTCATAAGTGTGGTTGAACAGTGAAACCCTGTAGTTCACTTATTCATTAGCAAAACATTTGATAGAGCAAACAACTGCAAAGAGACCAAAGATCAGAACAAAGACATGACTATCAGACTTAACTCTTACAAGATGGTAACTTTGGAGAATCTGGTTTTGTTGTACTGGTGGGTATAAAACCATATTTTAAAGGAAATGAGTGAAAAAGAAGGAATTGGAGAAAGAAGGGAAGGGAAGGAAAAAGGAAGAATATTTATTAGCCATCTACTATGTGTCAGTTATTATGATGAATGTTTTACCAAGATTAATACTACTTATAGCTGGGAAGTAGGCAATTATCATTCCCATTTTATAGTTAAGGAAACTGAAACAAACAGAGATGAAATGACTTGTCCAGGGTCACAAAGGTAATAAATCTGAGGCCAGATTTCAAACCACTTCTCCTTGACTCCAGTCTCACTCTGGACTCTGGTGAGCTGAAGTTTCCTCTAAAGAGGTGATGGTGAACCAATCAATGAATCAACAAAGTGTTTATTAAGCCTATTATGGACCAGACACTATGTTATGTGCTGGAAACATCAGTAGAGAGACAGAGACAGAGAGACAGAGAAACAAATTTCTACATTCAATGAATTTACATTTAATGGGGGAGACAGCAGATGCATGTGAACTGTAAAGATAGGATTAACTCTCTCCTTGTCTATCTTTAGCTAAACAAATAACACGGAGAACTTAAAGTACTCCTACTTGATACTAAGTAAGAGAGTTTGCAATTCACTTACTAGGGTAAGCTCACGCTTCCAAAGGTTGCTGCACCTCCCCCTGGGCAGTGCTAGGCAAATGAAAAGATGGCAATTGGTTTCCATAAAGTCGGGGAGCAACTGGAAGTGACATTGAGAAAACTGCTTTTAAAAGTCCAGCTTGAGAATTCAGTGATGCTCTTTGCATTGGTGAGCCGGACTGGAGTAGGAGACTTTTTCCCTGGATCCTACCTTGCCTTGCAATGGTGAGTGGAGTGATTCCTTCCTTGGTTCTTTGGTGAGGAGATCCTCTCTGCTTGTTAGTGCATTGGTGGAACACTTCCTTCAGCATGAGTTCTGGTGATATTCTTGGCGTCTTATCCTCATATGCACTGAAGGTTCTTGGCGGATTCTTCAGAACCTCTGCCTCTTGAGATTTTGGCTTCCTAATTAGGACTTTGGATTCTGGTGAGATTCCCTTTTGTATTCACATTTGCAGTCTGGAGACATTAAGATTGAACTTAGGGTATTTCTAGCTACATAGTAATTTCTGCTCTTAATCTACATTTTCCCACTTTCACTCTTTTTACCTCTTTGTAAATAAAGCTGCTAAATGTAATTTTGACTTAAGCTGTCATATTTTTATATTGGTAACCACAATATTACTTTAGAATTCTCATTATTTAGCATAAAACTTAAATTTAAATTCTTACAGAACAAATACACAGCATAATAAAGTTTGTATACTAAACATATACACATATACGGGTATGCATTCATAAACATACACACAAGCACAATAAAGGTAAATAATAGGTAATTTGGGAGGGAAAACACATGAAACTGGGGGATCTAGAGCTTAGCACAGCGAAGCACTTACCTTTGTTGGGCACATAGTAGGTGTTTAATAAATGCTTTTTGACTTTCTGATTAGAAAAGACTTCATACAAAAGATGGCGCCTGAGCTTCACGTAAAAGGACAAGGGAGGACAAAATTATCAAGGGATAATTTTCAAAATGCAGTGAAATATCAGGGCACAAATGAGGCAAGCCATTGGGGATAGTGAAAAAGACTAGGCTGAATGCTGTTGGAACTGCCTCCACAGATGTTCCATAACACAAGATTATGAGGAAAGAGAAGACTGAGTGATGATCTGGGGTCAAGAGACAATGGACAAAAGACAAGGAAGAGATAGGGTCAAAGGTAGAGGATGACATATAGGTGGACTAGTTAGGAAAATCAAGGCCAGAGTATGAGGGGAAAGTCTGTAAAGTGCTCTACAAATCTTAGAGTTATAGGGTTTGAGTTGTTATAATCCCCAGAGTGAGTATGAGTTATTGATGAAAAATAACTGATGCCCTACATATTATGAAAGATGTGAGGTTCTAGTAGCTTTAATAAATAGAAGACAAAGGGTCATTTGATTTCCCTCTTCACCTACTCCATGATCTCCATCCTAAAGGCTCTCCTGTTTACATTAAAAAACCTTACTCTAGAACAGGGGTCGGCAACCTTTTTGGCTGTGAGAGCCATAAACACATTTTTTAAAATGTAATTTTGTGAGAGCCGTACAGTGCTCACAGTACACGTTCCTGTAACAGTGCCTGAAAAAAAATTGACTTTATGGCTCCTGCAGAAAGAGCCATATCTGGCCCTCAAAAGAGCCAGATATGGCTCAAGAACCATATGTTGCAGACCCCTGCTCTAGAAGAAACTTCATCCTGAGGCCCTGCTGTCCTGCTTAGCAACTACCTATCTCTCCTAGAACACAATTTCAGGAAAGCCCAGATATGCTTTATGTTTTTCTCTGCCTTCTAGCTACCTCCTCCTCAGCCTTTTTGTTCAACATGTACTCTACCATTTCCCCTGGATGGGTAGTGTCATTCTACTCTGATTTGATCCCATTGGACAGTTCTATAACACTAGGGAGCTGATTTCCTCTCCTTTATATTTTATACTTGTCCCAATAGATGGAAGCTCCTTGAGGGCAGGAACTATCTTTGCTTTTATATTTTTGTCTCCCAGTAGTTCACACAATGTTTAGCATAAAGTACTTTATAAATATTCCTTCTTTTCCTTCCTTCCTTCCTTCCTTCCTTC